>NC_053117.1:42123758-42278758 GCF_010015445.1 Perca fluviatilis | reverse complement strand
ATTTAACACTCCTTTCTAAAAATGAAATTCTTTTGTGTAAAACCATACACACAAGCACCATTTGAATTCATCTTTCATATCAACAGCAACACACTGATGGGCTTTATACAAAACACTAGTCTTTGTGTTTCTATTGTTATTGTCATTTTCTCAGACTCAGTCTTCTGTAAAACTCAGAAGTAGAATTTCTGCAGTAATCAAACAAGAGTTTTTACAAAAAACAAATATTCTTACAGAAATAAAGAAAAATAGAATCACAAACCATCACATTTAGCAACAAAACAAAAGTAAAAACAAAACAATTACTGGATGAATTGCTATTGGGGAAAAAAACATACTTGTTTTCTGTGTGTGTGTGTGTGTGTGTGTGTGTGTGTGTGTGTGGTGGGGGGGGGGCCTACTGTTCGGATCTGGCCACAAGACCTCGTCAATATCACAGGCGATGGCTCCTCCACGACTGACTCCTCTCTCTCTCTCTGTCCTCCTCTTCCTCTGACTCTCATTGCCTCCATGCTGCAGAGTTCTCTACATGTTTACCTGAGGCCTGTCTGTATAATAGCTAAGGCTCAGACCGATTGGTGTTCTGTTTTCTATTCAAGTGTTTTCAAGTCTGTATGTAAGTTCCTACAATTGCCAGATGAGTTTTGCATTTTGAACAGAGTGTTTTTACCAATGACAACAGGAGATTTAGTTTTCGAACAAAGTGTCTAAATGTAAGTAGTGTGTAGTGTTTCGCAATTTGTGTGTTAAAGAACTGCAAACAAAATGCAAAGTTGATAATGTGTTTAAGGAATGCTACAAGAAGTTTAGGTATTGAGGCTTTGGTCTAAGCATTCATTTTTAGTGTGTAAGCAATGGGCAAAAACTGTAAGTTGTCCTCTCCCTTCTTAAAAAGAGAAAAAGAAACATTATAAAATATATTGGTCTCCATCCGATCCTGTGATTGTTCTACCTCCTTATCAAGGAGCTGCAGGATTACAAAAGAATATGATTAGGTAATTTCCTCTCTAACTGGGACGTTTTGGGACAGAGGTCATGTTTGTGAGGGAGAGAGAGATAGATAGAGATAGATAGATAGAGAGATAGATAGATAGATAGATAGAGAGAGAGAGAGGGAGAGAGAGAGAGAGAGGGAGAGATAGATAGATAGATAGAGAGAGAGAGAGAGAGAGAGAGAGAGAGAGAGAGAGAGAGAGAGAGAGAGAGAGAGAGAGAGAGAGGGGCAAGGAAACAACAGGTCTGCTTGGTTCTTTCAGGAAATGATTGTAAAGATTTAATAAGAATATGTTAGATCATTTCCTCTCTAACTGGGAGGTTTTATAAAGAATATGATTCGGGAGGTTTTGGGACCGATTGGTGGGATTGCTGTGGACGAAGTACACACAGAGATACACTGGTAAGAGCTAATGAGGTGTAACCATGTATCAGCTCATTTAAATAGCTCACGTTACTGTATTGTGTCAACAGTTAACTTCATTTAATATTGGATGAGGCCTTTTCTTTTGAGGGGTGTAAATGTTCCACCAAAACAAGTTCCTTCCTGAGACTATTTAGCAGAGCCACCGTCGCTGCGTCTGGAGCTTAGCCCCGCCCAAAACCGTTGTGATTGGTTTAAAGAAATGCAAACAACCCAGAGAGTTTATTCTCCTATCCCAGAATGCATCTGTGGTGTAGCCAGACGTTACATCACAGCTCTGTGGAGATACAGCTGAACATGCGAGACTAGAGTGTAAATGACACAGACTGAAGAAAGAGATGATTTTTATGGATTTGAATACAGAATTTTCCCCATTTGTTTGTTTGTTTCTTTCGTTCCCAGAGGTGAGAGATGAAGAGTGGGAGGAGCTCGGCCCAGATATCGCTGCACTGCATCACCTCAGAGGACTGTCTGAACACATGTTTCATGAAAGGCTCAAGAACCCATCAAACCACAGGTGTCCAATGTGACTGATAGTAACAACAATCTTTGAAAGTAGTCCAGTAACCGACAGAACTGAGCTGCAATGTAACCCTACAGGACAAATGTTCAGCATCAGTTAGCGTCTATTAAAGCTACATCTAAACGGCTACCTTTGGGTAGAAAAAATATCTTTTCCTAGGTTTACACCTGGCGTCCACACTACTGCAGCGTTTCCGAGCCCCTAACACAGAGACATCTGGAAACGGTTTTGGATTGAAACTCCAGGGTTAATATGGACGCAGATTAGTTCTGCTACTAGAGCTGAAACTTGAGACAGAGTTAGTGTAGACAGAAATCGTTTTTGTCTCAAAACGCTGCTTAAAAATGAAAACATAGCAAGACAGCTTTTGTAAAGCACATTTCAGCAACAAGTGCTTTCCATAAAACATGAAGGAGCAGTGTAGATGTAGCCTGAAAGTGTTGTTTATGTCAGACTCACGTTATTATTCTAAGAGTCTGACAACATTATGGGATGGATCCCTACAGAGATAGACCTTTTAGTTAAAGAGTAAGATCCTTTTAGTTTAACATGAAACAGACATACTACTTTCTCCCAGTTTTATTTATAGTTTTGTTACTATAGTTTTATTTTTGTTGATTCATTTGTTTGTTTGTCTCATCTTTTAATTTGTATACTTGAATAAGTAAGAGAATAAGTATATTGTTTGTCATAGAATCTGAAAAATTTAAATATGTGAGATTCTGAACACAATAAAATACAAATAAAAAAAGTAAAAAAAAAAAAAAAATGCCAAGAACAACTGTACCTGTAACAACAATTGGTTTTGGTTCTGCTTATCGGTTCCTGAAAAACTAAACATGATGCTCTTTCTGGACCAGACAAAGCTGTTCAAAGCAACACATTTTATATATATTTTAACCCGTAACCATATAAGAACAGCACCTCTGCTATAAACATTCAGGGGAAGTTTCCTAATACTGATTATCCAACATATACAGTACATAATATGTCTGCAATAATCAGCTAATGTCGGCTATGGGCCGGCTATATTGCACGCCTAACGTATGCTCCAACACTATGCTTCGCTTCCACTGTTACCAGTGAAACATTGGACACTGGGCACCAGAGCAGCGTAAGAGGTGCATATGCACCACAGAGATCCGCTCTACAAGCGTGAAAATAGGACAGTCTTCTATTTATATGTTTTACGCGAGGTATGTGTGTCCCTTTTACACAGAAATGGATCATAAAGTGTCTGTATTTCTTTTACAATAAACTACCGATACACAGGAAACGACTTAATGACTGTTAGTGATCGTGATGGCAGTTTGGTTTTGAGTTTCTGTTTTTAATTCTCGTTTCCTGTCACATGCAGCCGTGGGGCGCTGCAGGTGGAGATGGTTAAAAGATACATTCAGCGGCACATCTGCTCACGAACAGTCTGCATACATAACGCGTGCAGTGTAGCCAAAGCGTTAGCCTCTGGTGTCAGTACCTGTGACTCACTTGGACTTGGTTAAACATCTGCAGCCTGTTGCACCAGCTGTGTGTAAGTTCTATCTTAAGTTCGGGTTTAATGTCCACACTAAACGATACGTTAAAAGTAGTTGGTTTGATACTAAAGTTGTGTCGATGTTTGGTGCACCACGGAGACGTAAGGTTCATCATAGTTACACTGGTGTAAAGTCAACACTAATATTCTATAATTATACTGTATATATATATATATACACACAGTATCTCACAAAAGTCAGTCCACCCCTATGTTAAATTGCCATAGAGGCAGGCAGATCTTTATTTTTAAAGGCCAGTTATTTCATGTATCCAGCATACTATGCATCCTGATAAAGTTCCCTTGGCCTTTGGAATTAAAATAGCCCGTCCCCTCCGTCCCCCACACACACACACACACACACACACGTCATTACATACCCTTCACCATACCTAGAGATTGGCATTGTTTTATTTCAGTTAGCCTAATAGCTGGTTTGATTTGCATTGAGAGATGATTTTATGGAAAGTACCCCATGCTAATCTCTAGGTATGGTGAAGGGAACTTTATCAGGATGCATAGTATCCTGGATCCATGAAATAACTGGCCTTTGAAAATGAAAATCTGCCTGCCACTATGGGAATTTAACATAGGGGTGGACTTACTTATGTTGCCAGTGGTTTAGACATTAATGGCTGTATGTTGAGTTATTTTTCAGGGGGCAGCACATTTACACTGTTATACAAGCTGTACACTTAATACTTTACATTGCAAAGTGTCATTTCTTCAGTGTTATATATATATATATATATATAAAACTTTTAGCTAGTGCAACCCTCAAAATGTTAGTAGCGCGTAAACTCCGACCTAAGTTACAACTTACGTTCAAACTAGTCTATGTTTGAACTAACGCATAGCTGAGGCAACCCAGTGCTGATTCTTTAAAAAAAAAAAATTTAATCATTGGGAAAGACTGAAAAGTAAAAAATGTCTGTATTTTCTCTTAGGGACACATCCATACATGGAGCCAGAGTTGAGAGATCTATTAGCAGGTAAGAACTAAGCTTTCTAGTACAGTTCTGGTGAGAATACGTTTAAAATCAAACTCTGGTGCAGACCTAACCACCGCACTGAAACCACTGAAAAGATCGGCCTTGCCCACACAAGCTCAATCGAGTCAAAAACTAGGATTTGGCAATGACAACCGGTTCCAATTTGGAAAATGTGGTTTTGAATCTGATCATCGGTTCCAAATTTAACATTCTGTTACAAACAGAAGCTAAATCTCTTCTGTGGCCTTGGTAAAATATATTTTTAAATTTAAACCAAAATGTTTTTCTTAGGGAAGGTATGGTCAAACTTTAATGTGGTCTGCATCAGGTTTTATTCAATCTGTGTAAGTGTTGTGTAAGCCTCTCTGATATAAAGTTGTACATCTTCTTTTAGGGAGGACATTGACCAAAACCCGATGAGTTTGCTGTCTGATCTTCAGGAGAATGAGAATTTCACAGCTTCTGTAATTCAGAAAGAAAAGGTTAGTGGATTGTAAATTAAAATGGAAAGCAGCACTGAGTTCAGACGAACTGAGCTTAATTTACTGGAACCCAAATCAGTGTTTAATTAATAAAACTAGCAAAAGAAATGATCTTGCATGGACACACAGAAAACGATTTTACCTTGTCATAGTTGAATTACGACAGTTCGGTGGATAAAATAGGCTTACATAGTACCTCAAAATCCCATTGACACCTCTTTCCTATGCAAATCTCAGAATTTGAAACTGCCACTGAAAACGGACAAATCTCAACAAAGCTCATAGTTGACGTCAACTTGGTGGCTGTAACTTATTTGGCTCTGGTCTGTACCTTTGTCAGGCCCCAAAATTTACATAAAGACCACTGGTCTGAGACCAGCTGGTGTTCTGAATGTAGGTCGCGCAGATTTCAGACACTAGTTTCCATGGGAATTACAAAGAAGAAAGTTTGGAAGTTTTTCAAGGATATTGAAAATGAACCACGGTCGTAAATGCAGTGTTGCAGGCTATACAACGGAATACTGGCCAAGAGAAAAGTGTTAAGAACTTAATTAAGGAGTAGATATTGGACAATTTAGTGGGAGTTGTGGATCTAACGTGGCAGCGCAAAGGACTTGCAATGAGCGGTGAGTGCTGGAGCTGCCTGCTGGCAGCGTTTCACAGTGTGTTGACGTTTTTTTTGTTCCCAACATGGATCCTTGGGGAACAAGCTAGGGGCTGTGGAGCCACCAGGACGAGACATGATAAGAACATAGTAGTTACAACTCTGTGTGTGTGCCTGTGGGCTTCACTCTCCGCTAAATTCCCCCGTGCTGAGACACTGAACTAGCTATGTTTTATATCCCAACAGTAATGTTACAACAACACTAGTTGTAATGAAAGTGTCTAAACTTTGCATTGGTGTGTGTGCGCAACACACTAGAGGATGACTAAACTGTAACTAAACTGTGTCAGCAGAAATTAAGTTTTAAGCCAGCCAGGGATATTTTCTCGGGCCTCGGCTGCTGCAGCCATTCCTGCTCTGGAGGCGCTGCGGCAGCTGCCCAGCCGCACTTTTGGAAGTCTATCGTAACGTCTGAGGAAGTAAATTTAAAGTGTCCGCAGCTCAAGGCCAGATAAGCCGCGCGGACTCCACCGCTCACCGCGACCACTCTATGATCCTCGTTACTCGCTTTAGGTGCAAGTTTTAAGAGTTATAAAAGAGTTACACAGCAGTCAAGGGAATCAGATTAGAAAAAGAGCTTTAATGTGCACAAAAGTAAATCAACACACAAGAAAGCCCGAGCAAGTACCGGTAAGCTTGCTAAAGATTCCTGTGTCTTACTCCACTTTTTATCGTAAAAAAGAGAAATCCTCCCCCTGCCAAATGCTCCAATGACCACCTTCAGAATATGCGTGTAAAGCTTCAATTGGCTACTTTCGAAGCTTAAGACCACCTCTTCTGGGGATTTTCCACTGTATGAAGTCATTTTACTGATCTTGCAGTTTTGAGTGAACTTTTCACCGGGTAGACTATCCGCAACTAGCGCGACTGCTTCAATGGTATATCATCGTGGCTAGTAGCGACTGTATCGCAGCTGCAGTAGGTGTTCTGTGGTACTGAAGGTGGTATATGGAGGGAGAAGATCTTTCCTTATTTTCAAGGCAGAATACATGTCATCTCTTATTGAGTATCATACTAGTTGTACATTATATATTTTATACCAGATTTGATCACATTTTGCCACAACACATCTCCCCTTTTTACCTGCCTGCACACAGTGTTGCCAACTTAGCGACTTTATCTCTAGATTTAACGACTTTTCAGACCCCCTTAGCGACCTCAAGGAAGTGTGAAATACCCTTTATAATCATTCTATCACCCCTTTAAGACAACAAATGGGACTGTCTTGAGTTAAATGTTCATCCCCTCCAATTTATGATAAAGTAATATATATAAAAATGATTTTAACTGGATTATCTGCTGTGTTTTATATTTAGTAAAAGTATATATTTTTCACTTGCTATCCAGGATTTTGAAGGCTTCTTGGCAGTTGTTGATGAACAGAAGACACAAGATGTTCTCCTGAGTGCTTCGGAGATCTCGCACAGCTAGAGCCAAAAACTTCTGGTCATGACTGACAAAGAAAAGTCAACAAATGACAGAGTCCAACAGGAATACAGCATGGATCCCCGTTACTCAGTAATAGTCAGCAAAGAATGCCTATTCAATGTCTCGTGTGTACCAGAAGCAGACAGCTACACCTTGGTGAAAATATTTGGGAGTGTTTCAGAAGATGGACAAACTGTGTCTGGCCTTTCTGGCTCTTCACTCGCAGAGCTGATGTTGAAACCATCACTGGAAACTGCGCCTGTGTTTTCCTCGATGGAAACATTAACCAAAGACTTACAACGTTAACTTCCTTCGAAGTTTTATGGCCCATGGTATCCCAGCAGTCCTAGAAACAAACCAGGAGAATCACCAGACTTACCAGGTCATAAACCAACTTGAAGAAGTTTCTCGGATACCAAATTCCACAAAGACCGGTTGATCACAGCACCGCAGTACGACCACCAGCAGATCCTCATCCTGGAAGATGACCCTGTTGTCAGAACAGCTGCTACGTATCTTTTGAGAAGCATCCAAAGGTTTCCTCTGTCTACATTCTTGATGACAACCAAAGACCAGTACTGATCCGAGGTGACTCCATGCCTCTGACAGAGGACAGCCGGCTGGTGCTGGTCGGCCACGGCAGGAAAGACAACTCAGGAGAAATGAGACTGGGAGGGTACGAAGTGCAAGAAGTCTCCAAAATCATTCAACAAACCTCCAGGGATTCCAATAAAATTAAAACAATAAGTGTGGTGGCCTGTGACGTCGGATCAGATAAAGCATTCATTGAGACGCTGCTGAAGGATCTCCATGAGACCACCGGCATCGAGACAGAGCTGCACATCAGGGACGCTGTGCTCCAGGTCAGACACACAGGAGAGAAAATCACCCTGGAGATCACTAAGGATGGAGAGCAATGGCAACATAAAGATGACAGCAAGAAAGTGGTCGCAACCCTTGACAGGAACGGAGATGTAATTATTAGAAATGAGGCCGGCAGTAAAGGAAAGGAAATCTTTACCGCTGAAAGAAACTTTCTAGGTCCTGAAAAACGTTTCCTGGTCTACAGAGACAGCTGGCCAGATGAGCCAAAAAGATTTATTAACCAGAATGTTTATGATAAGTTGAATGCTAATGAACGTAATGCTTGTAATCAACTTGAAGCTCTGTCCCGGGGATTGTTTCATGATGAAAACATACCCCGTCCAGAAAAAATGAAGATTGAAAAATTTGATCTAAAAGCCTATTATTTATTAGAAAGAAAAAAATGGTTCAATGAAAAAAAGAAACGTTATGAGCTTACAGGGGAAGTAGAGAAGATGAATAATGAACAAAAAAATAAAATTCTTTCCAACTGTTATGAGATTAAATCAGGAGAAGATATCAGGAATGTAATCCGTCACTATGCAAAGACCGGAGAAAAAAAGGTCACATACCTGAAGGTCAATGACTGGATATTAGAGGTTGATCCTATAAAGCTGTATGTCGCTCCAATCGGAAAAAAGCTTGACAACAATGAAAGAAAAAAAGAAGAAAACATTAAGAAATGTATTGAAGATCAGATAGGAAAAGAAAGTTACTTTAAAATACGAAAAGGAATTAAAACAGAAATGGGCCAAAATGACCCTAAAGAAGGATACGCTGAATATATGGAAGGTATTTTTCGTGGAGAGCCCACAAAAGCTCGCCTTCCGCTCCCTGCTGAGGCCTGGTTAACCACATATTTCACTGCATCAGTTATATCTGAATCTGCTAGAAACTTCCGGACATTTGCTCTGACTCTCATGGCCCTGGATATGGTCCAAAGCACAGACAACAATATCAAAGAGAAAGGACTGAACTTTCTTTGGGAAGAACATTCAATGGCAAGACAATATTCTTGGATTGACCCAAGCAGGCGTGGATTTAGTGGCTCAACCGACAATGAACATTCCAGCAAATTAAAAAATCACCCGAAGCCTTCGACTACTGACGGATTAGAGAATGATCTTAAGAAGCTTATAACAAGTGCAGTCCAACTGTATAGTAGGTGGAGTCAAAATGGGGAAAGAAATCCGTCTCAAATATTCAAATTCGCAGAGAAGTACAGGATAACTGGACGTGATGAAGTTCATAATTACGAAATGTTCATAAATACAGTAGGTAAGAGCGGCTCTACTGCGTCCGGCCGATTAGGAGGCTACAATGACGGCCACATAACATCCCATGACTTAAAATCTGCCTCTGAGTTGGAAAAGTCCTTCAAACTTGAATCGTATTACTCCAGGCTGAGCGTATTAACCGCTGAACAAGTCCACAGTCAGTTAAAGGCTAAATATGGTGAAAGTCTGGCAGGGTTGCAGGTCCAGGAGGGCAGCGCCAGAATGGAGAATGGAGAGTTTGTGTGTCATCTGTTAGACGGTGCTGACGGTAAACCTGCTGAGTTTAAGGCTAAGTTATCTCCTGAGAGTCAACGCTACACTAAAGCAATGTCAGAGAGCATTGAAACAGCAGTTCATGACATGGAAAATCACGGTTCAATCTCCTCCCATCAAGGCAGCAAGTACGTAGAGCACGCTGGGCATGCTGTTGGGACGCTGGGCCTCATGCTGGGGATGAAAGGAGCTGTTCGTGCTTTTGAACAGGGTGACATTAAAGATGGCGTGGTGGGGTCTCTGCAAACGGCTCATGGAGTGACAGCTATGACAACGTCTGTTATTGCAAAACAAGCTCTGTCCTCAGAGGCCAGAATGGCCAAAGCTGTAACATCGGTCATGAAAAGCCCTGCAATGAAGGGTTTTACGTCAGTTATACCAATAGTGGGAATTGGATTCGGGATAAACAATCTTGCACAAGATTTTAAGAGAGGTGACGCGCTGGGATACATCGATGCTTCCTTAGATGGTATTATGGTTGGTTTAGATGTTATTGAACTTTTTGTGCCTGAACTGGCCCCGTTTATAGCGCCTACAAACCTGGCTTTATGCATAGTCCGGATGGTCATTGATGACATTTATATGGGCGTACAGAATGAGCTAAACAACCTCCCGAAAGATGCTGGAGTTCTGGAGAAACTATGGGCTGTTAATTTTGGCATTCTGAAGGGGATTTGGCATTTTGGAATTAGTCTGGCAAGTTTCTTTTACGATTGGCGTTACAATGAAATTGAGCAGGGACACAGACTTGTTGATCAGATATCAGACTATCACAAATATTACAAAGTTACAAAGCAACAGGATGGAACGAGTGCCGTTGATTTTAGTGGTGGTGACTCTTCTTGGAACGGAGGAGGAGTTCACTTCTGCCTCGCCGACCAGGGTCCGTCTGAACTCTGCATGGACTATTTTGTGTCTAGTGATGAGAGTTTTGGGAAAAGGTGTTGGCAGATTGATACACAGGGAAGCAAAGATATTATTCTTGGCCTGGGAGAGTCACATCAGTTAGAGTACACGACACTACAGAAGAAAATACTCTGGTTCATACCAGCCGGCTCTGTGACGGTGGTTTCAGGTTATAAAGATGTACCAGAGTCAAGGTATGGGGAATATATAGGAAATAGAGATTCTAATCGTTTTCTTGCAATTCAGAAAGCAGAGGATGAACATGTGATTGAAGTCATGTTAAGTTACTATTACAAGCTTTATGGTGAACCAGGTGATGACATATTCTTCCTCGGGCCACAGAGAAGTTACGTTGAAGGATGCGGAGGAAAAGACACGTACATTATTCCTAAAAATGGAGGAAAAACAACCATTAACAACTACGATCCTTCCAAAGCACTAGACACTCTTCATTTCAGTGTTGATTACAGTCACATTTCTGTGTCTAAATCTGGAAATGATGTTGTGTTAATGTATGAGGGAAGTCACACTGTGACCATAGAAGGATGGTTTTTAGGGGAACCGTATCGTCACATGAACATGATGTCTGGAGACGGAGTCTTGTTTGAGATTTCCTCTGTCGTGGTTTCTTCTGTTCAGCTGGTGGCTGTAGGGGTTAACAAGATGTTCAGCTCTAGTGGTGAACATGTGGATGCATCCCAGCCACTTTTAAGCAAAGTTACAAACATCTTTGGGTCTCAGTATAACGATACACTTGTTGGAAATGGAGAGAATAATATCATAGATGGAGGAGGAGGTCATGATCGGTTAATGGGCGGTAAAGGAGAAGACATGTACATAGTGAAAGTCAGAAAACAGTCATCGGTGTATATTGAAAATTACTCCAAAGACACTAAAACAGATCTGGCCATAATAGAAGCAAACATTCACACCTTTACAGTCAGAGTAGTGTTTGACCATGTTTTTCTCAACGCTTCCCATGACAACACGCCCGTCAGGGTGACTTTAGGGAATTGGTTTAGATCAGCAGCAGACAGACATTTGCTTGTTGTCACAAAAGATTTGATCACTTTCACAATCTCAGATAACAAGGCCGACTGCCTGGACAGGAGAGATCTGTTCACCAAGTGTATTAAAAGTAGCAGAATCGACTACAGCAGCTCACCATCTCCTCTGCTGGTGGACCTTCAGGAGGACGAGTCTTTTAGCAGCGTGACGGAGGTTCGTGGGTCAAAGTTCAACGATGCCATCAGAGGGAACAAAGAGCACAATGTTATTGTCCCAGGAGAAGGAGATGATTTCATCCAGGGTAGAGGAGGAGAGGACTGGTACGTTATCACACCGGGCCAAGGAGTCAAAACCATCAACAACCAATCTCCAGATCTAGCCTTGGATATTCTCTTTCTGAAAGAACAATACGAGAACATAAAGTGTTCTTGTGAAGGACAGAGCATCATCATTTTGGTACACGGTAGAAAAGATGTTATTTTACAGAACTGGTTTGATTCAAAGTTTCATCAGCACCTGCAGATTAAAACCAGTGATGGAATAACAGCTGGACTGATGACCAACCGCAGCAGCTGTGATGACTCGTTAATGTTCCCTGTAACTGTCGATTATAGAAACCAGAAACCTGAACCACTTAATTCGCTCCAAACACATCTCCAGAAACGCTTAATTTATGTAGAAGATGAGTCTGAAAATGAGTGTTTCACATATAGTAGAAACAATTCACAGATGAAGCAAGTCTTCTGCGGCCTTCAAGGCAAAGTGATGCTGATGAATAATCATGATTCAGTTAAAGAAATGTACGGTTCCTCAGGTTTCGACGTAATGGTTGGAAACAGCAATGATAATCTCCTTGATCCATACACCGGAGGTGCCTTCATATTTGGAGGTGAAGGAAAAGACACTTACATAATCAAACAAGGATATGGAAACTCAATGATCGATAACTTTGCAGAAGATCAGAGTATTGATACTGTGTTGGTTGACATGGATTATCTTCATGGCAGTCAAGTCACACTGTACTCATCAACAGAAGATTTGGAAGTGACGATCACATCAAAAGGGGAACAATTCAAATTCACTCTGGTCAACTACGCCAAAAGTTCCAAACATCAGCACTTAGAATTTCAGAGCTCTGACGGAGTGAATTTTAAATTGAAATACCTAAACTCAACCGGTGATGTCCCTGTCTTTCACACTGAAGCTTTCAAAGTGACTCGGAAACAGCTGCAGGTTGACTGCCGCCTGGACCTCAACTCTCAGAGGAATCTGTCAAAGGTCCACACGGTGCAAGGCTGTCCCTCCCAGTCCAATGACATACTAGGTAAGTAGTACAGATGTCAATCTTCCTCTATAATGCCATTTGAATGTCACTTCGGTGATCGCCCCCACCACCACCCCTCCTCCATGCACTTTCTCGTAGTATTTAAACCATCAAATCGGTCGGCAGTATCATTTTCTAAAACAACCATACTGAGAAATATATATATATATATATATAAAAAAAAAAGAGAGAGAGAGAGAGAGAGAGAGAGTTTTGTGGAGCTGAGAGGTTTAATTAGCTTTGTATCAACTAATTTGGCAATGGCTTGATTGTAACAGACGTTCATTAATATAAAATAGTCGTGCACTAGAGGGACTTCAAACAGCCAAATCAAAAGAGAACCCTGTAATGAAACATTATCTAACAAGTGTAGGGAAGCGGCTCTGTTGTAAAGGGTAACAGCGCTTGGTTAGCAAGAACTGCATGATTAACATGATAAGATAAGCATTTTGACTCAGTGGAAGAACACTGCAGACTGGAGAACTGATAGGAGTTGTTAATCATCTTGGTGAGAATCTTTTGTCTGAAATGTGCTTTAATTTTATATTCTCTTTAATGAATGATTTTCATTGTTTTTAACTGCTCTTTAATGATTTATGTAAAACACTTTAAATCGCCTTGTTGCTGTAATGTGCTGTGGACATAAAGCTGCCTTGCTTCTTGCCTTAGGTAACGATCAAGACAACGCTCTGATTGGTGGGTGGAAGGATGACGCCTTGGAAGGAGGCGCCGGAGATGACACGCTGATCGGAGGGAACGGAGACGACCTCCTGATTGGTGGCTTGGGAGACGACACTCTTTATGGCGAGGACGGAAATGACACTATGATGGGAGACTCTGGTCGGGACGTCTTCCTTCCCGGACCAGGGGCCGATCTGGTGGACGGGGGTCCTGGCAGAGACACGGTTGTGTACCGGGGCGATCCTGACACAGGTAAAGGAGTTTATGTCAACCTGCTGACGGGACAAGGCCGCTACGCCGATGCTGAGGGTGACGTGTTGAAGGATGTGGAGATAGTCATCGGCACCGTCTACTCTGATATCTTGGTGTCCGGTTACGAAAGTTCTCTCCTCAAAGGCTCAGATGGCAATGACATCTTGGTATCCACCGGTGGCGATTACCTGGTCGGAGGTGATGGAAATGACATTTACATGTTGGCTTTCAACAACGGTTCAGTCACGATTGATAACTGTGCCAAAGACAACGCTACAGACGTCTTGTACATGAGCTCACAGTCAACGCTGCCATTTGACTGCCAACTTTTGTCTGACAGAGTTCTCCTGACTTCATTTGGACTTAACCAAACTACTATTAAAATTACACTGCAGGGCTGGACCAGTGATGAGAACGAATGTGGTCATTTGAAGTTGGTTTTTAGAGATCAGGAGGTGTCGGTGGACTGGCTGCTGCAAGAGTGTCAGTTAAGACAGAAGAAATCAGTTTGGTATCTAGTCATGAGTTGGATTATCTGGATCATTCATGTACTCTTAAGGCAGTTTTATGCTTTTGCGTCGAATTGACAGCGTATCCCCCGCAGACCCCTCTGCGTCGCCGCAAACACCTCTCTGAGCCCTCCGCCGTAGCTCAACGTGCACCTCCAAACATTTGTAACTTCATGCCGAGGCGACGCAGACCGCGAGGACTGTGATTGGTCAGCTGGTCCTCTGTGTTGATAGTCGGTGTTTCAAGCAGCCTACTGTGGGGAGTAACAATATGCTAGTTCACTGACATAAGCTTTGCAAAATAAATTCAGACATACAGTATTTTGGTTACAATGACGGGGTTTGTAAAGTGTCTATACGTCAGTAAAGTTTCGAAATTAAAATTAGAACTCCGAAAGGGTTACAACACCGTAGGAGCGACAGCGTAGCTACGGCGTGGTGTTGATGCAGAAGAATAAAACAGCCTTTAGGCTGAGTTTTCATTTTACCAACACACATACACATCAGTTTTAAGGGCAAAACAGTAAAAGACACAGAAACAAATGTTGATGCAGAATCAGTTTCCATGGTGGCTGATGTAATGTAGAGTTCTGTAGCGCTGCAGCTAAAATGTATCTTTAAAAATGAAAGACACAGAATCTGAATTTCAAAAATGATTTGTCATTATATCTTAACTTTGCTCGTTCAAAACTTGTCTGTTTAGATCAGACTGATTGCTTGGCCTCTTGCATTGCTGCTTATAGCTTTCTCAACCATTGTACCCCGAACAAAATTTACATAAGGACCCCAAAGCAAAACAACTGTGTACTACTAGGCTTGTTTGAGATGAGCTGTGCCTCGCCCCCTGCTGGGCGGTGACTAAAAGATGCGGTCAAGTCAGACAGTTTCCAGCTTTAAGACTAAACACTCACATCCTGTTAATTATAATGTATCAGACCCATATATCAGCTTGTTTAGATACTGACAGAGTAGCTGTTAAAATGCTCTACAGGTGATCTTTTGCTGATGTTAAAATACAACAGACTAGATTATCTGTAATCAGAATGTATCTAAACGTCACAACATGTTTTCTGCTAACAGAATAAATCTTAAATCAGACAAATATCAGTCAGAATCTCTCCGATTCAAAAACATGGAAAAGTTTAAATAAAACGTCATAGCCTCTTCAATCTCATGAGGTTATTGTTGACAACATGACGTCAGAGTGATTCTGTATCAAATCGGACAGAAATCTACCCAGCATGCACTGGGCGGAGATCGCCTGTGATTGATTCTGCGCAGGCCTTGCTCATCTCCAACAAACCTGATGACTTACTATCGTTAACAATTGAACACTTCAGCAGCGGTATTCATTTTCAAACAGGCTTACAGGGATGTCACGAGAACCGATACTTTGGTACCAAGTCAAAACCAAAATTGTTCAAGTCTGCCCCTAAATGTTCAAGAAGAACGCCAACGAGCACACAAAAACAGAGAGTAGCGCCTCATCTTCGTGCACAGTGCTGACTGACGGCTTGACCGCAGTCAGCCTCTGGCTTTACCGTAACGTTACCTGGACAGCAACGGCTTTCTCAACTTCACCTGGAACTCCCAAACAGAAAGTATGTCTGTTTCTCTCTGACGTTGTCTTTCACACAGTGCCTAACGTTAGCTATGATAGCTGACGTTAGCTGACTTTATAACTTTTTAACCAGCCTTGTTCTATGTGAAACAACAACGGCAGAGAGAAACAAACGTAACTAAACATGCTTGCTGTCTGGGAGTTCCAGCTGAACTCATGGAAGATGTATCCTGCAGCCCTAAATCACGCTCTCTTTCCCCTTCCACTTCACACCAAAACAGTGACAGAAAGTGGAAACAAAACAAAAACTGACGCTATAAAAGGTTGACATGACACTTTCCCAATTCCCCCAAAGGTTTTATATAAAGGAATTAGTGAATTAATGTTTAGGTATCAAGTATCGTGAACTAGATTTTTGGTATCGTGACGTCCCTACAGATTAAGTCGCTCGTGCTGATTGACTCCAGGAAAGTAAAGTAAAGTTTGTTTGGTACATCCAGCCATCACGTAACATTGGTGGCAGCAAACTAGCAGTCAATTAGCCCCACCTTCGCTACACACACACACACTCGCAGACACACGCGCACACACATGCACACACACACAGACACACGCGCACACAGACACACACACACACACACACACAGACACACACACACACGCACACAAACACACACACACAGACACACACACACACACACACGCACACAGACACACACACACACACACACACAGACACACACACACACACACGCACACAGACACACACACACACACACACACACGCCACACAGACACACACACACACACACACACGCACACAGACACACACACACACACACACACACGCACACAGACACACACTCACACACACACACAGACACATACAACATATACACACAGACACACACACACACAAACACAGAGGGTCCTAGCTTTATAGCTGATTTATAATTTGTTGTTTATGTTATTTTAAAATCATTTAGTGATTGTTTCCTTCTTACGGTGTCTGAATGGAATTATTTAGTAATCTATATTTAGGAAAATATCTCTATAAACGGAATATAATCTTATGAATAACTACATGTTGTGTTTTGATTTAAAAGTTTTAGACATTTGTAATGAAATCAAACAAAAACTGTTACTGTACTCCGATGTTTTATAATCAATGTATCATTTATGTTTTATTATTGGAAATTAAATCACTCAAATCATTGTTTGTCTTAAAGTATTTATTTTAAAGAAGAATGTCCTTCCCTTCCCTGTGAACTCTTTGAGGGGCCGTTTAGGCCATATATCAATAATGGATGCACATACTTAATTTCCCCCTTATGCACACTACTTTTTCTCTTAAAAACTTGTCTGTGTACAAGTTATAAAATTGTCTGTGTGAGCAGCTGTTAGAGTGGCTGTCCAATTGGAAGGTCGGTGGTTGGATCCCAAGCCCCTGCAATCTACATTTCAATTTGTCCTTAGGGAAGACACTGAACCCCAAACTGCTCCAGACGCTGCACCATCCAGATAAAGCATCCCCTAAATGTAATGTAGGCTAATATATTATTTTCATTTTTATGACTGAGTTCAGAGGCCACCCACTGCTACAGAATCACTGCATAACAGTATATAATATATATAATACATAATAATCAGTCATTGTCTGGTTGTTGGCATGAACTGGCAAAGAAAGGCATCGATAATACCTTAGCAAATACCTTAGCAATCAACCGCTTGAGTACACAACTATGTCAAATGAGAACCTGTACAGGGTAATATTGGTCATACTCCAGCTACTCCCAATGCTGGAGAAGTATTTTCATAGAGCTTTTCTAGTCTTAACGTCTACTCAACCGGCTTTTACACAGTAGAGACACCATTCACACAAACATTCACACCACGGTGGTCGAGGCTGCCATACAAGTTGTTTATAGTGTCTTGTCCAAGGATCATCGAACAGTACTGCAGGGCCAGGGATACAACCTCTGACCTCCTGATTGGTAGAGCAGTCGTCTACCAATCGGAAGGACATGGTTGGATCGCTGTCCCTGTAGGTGGAATCAGGGTCTTATTAAACCTACTTTAAGGATTGCAAGGATCAGGGGCGGATCTACAGGGGGGCAAGGGGGGGCAGCTGCCCCCCCACTGTAGGGCCCTGCCCCCCCAGCTGCCCCCCTAACTTTGGCATTCAAAAAACTTTGCTTGTAAAAACAAACTGCCACTATGTGCACAGGCTTCTTAAAACATTGAAACAAACAATTAATTTATATTAATTCATAATAAATAATAATTGTAGATGTAATCTTAGCCCCCTGCCCCTCAAATACTTAGCTACGTCCCTGCATCAAACGTAGCAGCCGCCGTCACATTCAGGCTCGCCCGTACAGCGAGTCTGCTGGCGGGTGCTGGCCCTGCATCCCGGCAAAGACTGGAGCGACTGAACCTGCCCCCCCCGAGCCTCTCAAAGTGAAGTCTGTTTCCCCAGGTGAAGTTAAAACACACGTTTCATCTAAAGTTAAATTTGTAATAATTATAATGTCTGCTAAAGGCGAGTCAGTATCAACAACAGCGGTCCATTACGTTAGTCAAAAGTCAAATTGCTCCCTCGCTGGTTGTGCGCGCATTCTGCTGTTTGATTAGTTTGATTTCAGTAAAGACAAGAAGAGCATAATACAGAATATTACAAACTGGCATGTTTGAATTCATAACGTTACAGAGGGTCGCCCGTTGGTGCGTTACGCGTTACAACACACTACACAGTGCTTGCTGAGACCGATCATTTGTATGTGATTAGTTAAGGAGTAGGCTACTATAAAATCCACTTCCTCTCACATATCACGGCAATACGGCTGCACAAATTAAACCAGGCAAAATACTTTACTGTCAAACTGGGAAAACAACAAATACAACGGGATTAAGAAGGCTAGTCTAAACATAACTGATGTGTGCATGTAATAAATCTCGTCTGATGTTATGTTTTTTAGGCTACTTATTAGCTACAGGGCCATACAGTGTAATGTAATACAAGAATAACGATCTTTTCACATCTTGACTTTTGCAGGCCAGAGTAGCTGGAGATATTAGCTGAAGCCTAAAAGTGGGGATATTGCCAGCCAAGAAAATCCTGAGTAGTGCACAGGAGGAAGAGGAGGAGGGAAATGAAGAAGGAGAAGACAGGAAACTGGAGAGACCAGGCAGGTCAGAGCAGGAGAAGACCACAGAAGGAGATGCAGAAATGAGTGAAAGAGAAGAGGGAAAGGAAGAATTGACAGTGAGTGATGAAGAGGAGGCTGCAGGTTCAGAGAGAGGGACAGAGGCAGAGAGTGATCAGGAGGATGAAGATGACAGAGAGGAAGAGGAGGCTGCAGTAACCCCTGGACCATATGGTTGGTTTATATTCTCCTTCCATATAAATTGCAGTACAGTAACATAACATGTCCTGTGACATGATGTGTTTTCAGTTTTGGGCTATTTCCATTCTGTTGTATTATAGGGTTAGATATGTAAATATTTACATATACAACAACAGTTCACTCTTCTCAAGACACTTTACAGATAGAGTAGGTCTAGACCACACTCTTTAAGTTACAATGACCCAACAATTCTCCCAAGAGCAAGTATTTGGTGCAACAGAAACATCAGACATATCCAGGGTCTTGGTGGTCGCTGGTTAGATACAGATGGATACAGATATAGAAAATTATGATTCATAATAATGGTAATTATAGTAACAAAAAAGATAATGGAACTATGAATAGAAATAATAGTTGTAGCAGTTTAGGGCGTAGCAGTTTAGGGCATAGCAGTTTAGGGGTTGCAGTTTAGGGCATAGCAGGGCGTTGCGGGGCGTAGTAGGGCATATCAGTTTATGTATGGGGGTTTCCATGTACCGTCTTCCCCTGCCACCCTACCAAGATCTCTTGCTACCCCTTTGCCCCCCCATGTAAAATTTTCTAGATCCGCCACTGGCAAGGATTGATATTCCCTCAGCAAGGAGCGGAAACATACATACAGCAGCTTTAAGGAAAGGTAAGCTGGAAACAGACAGATAATCAGAAACCATTTTTGCATGGTCATTAAGTTCTCTATAGAGTCTCTGTCTACATAACCTATCTGGAGCTTTTCTCTGTATTTTCTCAACACACTGAATAACTTTATTGAAAAACTGTGCAACTTCCTGTTCGTTCCCAAAAACAACAGAACATAAGGACTGTAGAGGTGAATGTTGTGTATGTGCATTCTTGATATATGGCCTAAACGGCCCCTCATACTCTAAGTCAGTGTTTCTCAAATGGGGGTACGTGTCCCCCTAGGGGTACTCTGGAGGACTGCAGGTTTTTTTGACATTTTTTGCTAAATGTTTTTCAGTCACAAGACTGTAGTTACTTCTGTCTTTTTTTCCAAGTTTGTCGCTTTTTGCAAAGTTTTTGTCATTTCTTTTGCACTATTCTTGCCTTTCTTCCTTACTTTTTCTACTGTCTTTTTTTCTTTTAAGTTTTTGCCTTTTTGTCACTTTTGTCGCCCTAGTGTTGCCTTCCTTCTTTCTACTGTGTCTCTTTTTTCGAAGTTTTTGTTACTATTTTCGACCTATTCTTGCCTTCCTTCCTTCTTTCTACCGTCTTTTTCCCAGTTTTTGTCTCCTTTTTCCATCATCATCTAAATGTTTTCCAGGAACAAGGCTGTTGTTTAGTAAATCTATCACTGACATCGCTGTATTCTTCCTCTTTATACAGACTTTTATTTCTACCAAAAATGATTTGCGCTGTACATGGCATACATAAAAACACTGTTCAAAGGGGGAACATATTTGAAAAAAGCTTAAGAACTTCTGCTCTAAGTCAGTTAAGTTATTCTTAATTGAAAATGATGTGTGCTTTGAGTCTCTTAAACTTTTAACGAATTAGAAAGGCATTTCTACAACTTATATCTACTCATTCACTTAATCATTTATCTCTCTTCTTTTTAGATATTTTTTACCATTATATGAAGTCCATCCTATAATTTATGTTCATGAACTAAGCTAAAGGACGGTTTGTAAATTGAATTAACTAAATAACACGAAAGCTGTGCGATCTGGCCTCCTGATGTCTAAGCACCGACAGGAAATGGATTGGAGATGACACAATTAATGTTTTGGAGACTTTTCTTGGAAAACGTCCTAATAGTTTTATATTGGTGTTAGATACAGAGTGTGTTTCTCTTTCCATCTGATGAATGATGAAAACACTGGAATGACAGTTATTTGGGATACTTCATGTGGAGGCCAGTTCTCTCAGCTCGTCAGTAGCAAGCCAATCAGAGAGCAGCCTGAGTGAGCCAATCAGAGAGCAGCCTGAGTGAGCCAATCAGAGAGCAGCCTGAGTGAGCCTCCTCTCGACCCTAAACACTACCACATGGCTGTCTCTCTGCAGCTGTAACTCTAAACCTGCTGCTGTCCACAAACCAACGCTGTGTATTTAAGATGCATTATAAAGCTGTGGAATCAGCAAAACAAAATGCATCTGCAGCCTCTAGGCAGAAACACACAGACCGGCCAATTTATTAGGAACGCCTTGAAATAATGCAAACAACTTCAACCTGCAGCAGCTCATACATGTAGGAGGATTACAACACAAGGAGATCCACATTCACATCCTTTAAACATACTTTGAAAATCTACCTAATAGAGTTAAAGTGACAGTTTGTCCATCATAGTGCTGGTGCGATATAATCCAGATCCATTCATAAAAACTATAATCAATCACTAATAAAATCTGAGCAGTAAGTTCCATCACAAATACATCTACTCATCTAATCCAGTATGATCAATATTCAGACTGAAACACTAAGAAACACCGTAGTTACTTAGTTACTTTTTAACATCAGAGAAAGCGAAATTAAAAAAAAAAAATGCTAAAAACCCACAAAACATACTGAAGTAAAAGTACAGATTTTAAAAACTACTTTAAAAAGCAAAAGTACACACAAAAAAATACTCAGTTACAGGAACATGAGTAAATATAATTAGTTACTTTCCACATCCGCAAGAGTCAGAGAATAGACAGAGATATAAATTATATATATATAACAATAAGCAATATATAGTCAGAGGTTTCTAATGTTCTGCTTCACTCAGGGATGGAGAGGGGGTGGACAAAATTATAGAAACCCCCTTCCCCCCTCCCTCTCTTTGGGGGGTGTTACTTCAGAAACTTCTCTCTCAGTTTTTAACTTCAGAGTTCATTCAGAGAGTTTTACCCCGACGGAAACATGGTGAGTTCTCTCTCTCCATATCTCTCTCTCTCTTTCTTTATTTATTTTTCTGTTATTCCAGTTTGTGTTAATAAAGATTTGTGGTTTTATTCCAGACGACGTACACAGATAAAGGTGAAAAGGTAAGTTACTGCTTTATCTTTACACTTATTTACACCAGCGGATGTCATCACATGTCTTGTGTTGTCTGACAAACTGACAAAAAATAATCAATGAACTATAATTTTAACACAAGGCAAATTAGCAATCTGACTGTTTAGACGCTGGAAGATGTTGTACTCTAACAAGGATAATAAGGGAGAAAGTTCTGGACTTTATCTCTTGATTAAAAACTGAGACGTGTGTAGCTGCAGTTAAAACTCAGAACATTTATCACAAAAAGCTGCTCGGGTAGTAAACTTATGAAAATAAATCTCTTCTTTCATAAAAAATAAAGCTGGTTATGATGCTTTAACCCTTGTGTTGTCTTCCAGTCGACCTGCAACCTTTTGTTATTCTGGGTCAAAATTTAACACTAAACTTTTTGGTATTTTTTTTCCCTGCATTTTAGAAGCTTTTCCGACATTTGTGTCACTTTATTTTTTTTTTACAATGTTTTTGTTGATTTTTTTCAACATTCTTTTATCATTTTCTTCTTTCAAATGCTATCAAATTGACTAAAACACCCAAATTCAATGAAAGTAGTGAACTGATCATTTATTTTACTCGTGAAGAACGTTGTATGGAACCATCCGCGTTATTTCTTTTGACAATTTGGTTGAAAAAAAACAAAACTTTTTGAACTTGACCCGAGGACAACAGGAGGGTTAATCACTTTTTTGCCACTTTTGATTCTCACTTATCCAAGTTCTGGGTAATAATGTATGATAATGTTTACCTTAATAACTACTAGGGGTGTGCAAAAAACGCATTATAAAGCTGTGGAATCAGCAAAACAAAATGCATCTGCAGCCTCTAGGCAGAAACACACAGACCGGCCAATTTATTAGGAACGCCTCGAAATAATGCAAACAACTTCAACCTGCAGCAGCTCATACATGTAGGAGGATTACAACACAAGGAGATCCACATTCACATCCTTTAAACATACTTCAAAAGTCTACCTAATAGAGTTAAAGGGACAGTTTTTCCATCATAGTGCTGGTGCGATATAATCAAGATCCATTCATAAAAACTATAATCAATCACTAATAAAATCTGAGCAGTAAGTTCCATCACAAATACATCTACTCATCTAATCCAGTATGAAAAAAAAAAAACTTTTTGAACTTGACCCGAGGACAACAGGAGGGTTAATCACTTTTTTGCCACTTTTGACTCTCACTTATCCAAGTTCTGGGTAATAATGTATGATAATGGTTAACCTTAATAACTACCTTAATAACTACTAGGGGTGTGCAAAAAAATTGATTTACATTTGTATCGCGATTCAAGCTCTACCGATTCAAAATTGATTCATTTTTGTTATTGTATGTCTACTGCCATCACATGGGAAAAGTAACTACATTTAGCTAGCGGATCAAGGAGAGATGACTACCATGTGCGCAGAAACCATGCAGGAACTCATAGTGCACCTTTAATAACGTTAGTTGTGGGAGTACAGATAAATGTCCCATGATGCAATTTGAATGTAAATAAACAGAAATACAACATTATCTTTCAACGTGTAAAGAACTACTGTACTGTTAATACTCAGATGTTTCTGTGAGCGTGTTTCTTGATGTTTTATTGTACAATAATAACTATACTAAATAAATACTAAATATCGTCCTTCCTGTCTTCAGCACGAGCGCGGCAGCTTCCTCTGCTTCGATCACCTGACCTTCTGGGTCGGAAACGCCAAACAGGTAACAGGTATTTACATATCTAACAGGTACCTCCCACTGTCTGATAGATTTATATTTACATATCTAACAGGTATCTCCCACTGTCTGATAGATTTATATTTACATATCTAACAGGTATCTCCCACTGTCTGATAGATTTATATTTACATATCTAACAGGTACCTCCCACTGTCTGATAGATTTATATTTACATATCTAACAGGTACCTCCCACTGTCTGATAGATTTATATTTATTGTCTGAGCAGCTTTACACTCAGATGGAGAGGGAGGAGAAGATTTTAGGAGGTCTGAGCGATGCTATTGGCTGCTGTGAGGGGGCGGGACCTGGCTGAACACCAGCAGTTTAACCTTGTGTTGTCTTCCCGTCCACCATTAACAAAAAACCTTTTCTTTGTTCACGTTGCTTTTTTTCCAATGCTTTGGTCACTTTTTTCAACATTTTTATGGCTTTTTCCCGATAATTTTGTGACCTTTTTCAATGTTTTGGGCACTTTTTTTGATGTTTTTGGCGCTTTTTCTAAAGTTTGTAGGTCTTCTTTCATTGTTTTTGTTTCTTTTCCTAACGTTTGTCGTATTTTGTTTTAGTTTTGTTTTTACATTTTCATCGCTTATTTCGACGTCCCATATTTTCTGTTGTAAAAAAACGTTGAAAAAGACGCAAATTTGACCCGAGGACAACATGAGGGTTAACTGCTGCAGTCAGCTCAGAAGTCAAACTGCAGGAAGAGGGTTGTTGAAGCAACTCGACCACCACATCTACACAGCGGTGTGTAGATGTAAGAATGGTCCATGAGAACAGGCTGAGTCTTTAATAAAGGTCTGAATCAGCTGACTGTGACATGTAATCAGATTACTTGTGTTGTCTCCAACAGGCGGCGTCCTATTACTGTAACAAGATGGGCTTCGAGCCGCTGGCGTACCGCGGTCTGGAGACGGGCAGCCGCGACGTGGTCTCGCACGCCGTCAAACAGGGCAAGGTAACGGGAACCAGACCCTGTTATCAGCGGGGGGGGGGTGTGTGTGTATGTGTGTGCACCTGTGTACGTGTGTGTGTGTACATGTGTGTGTGAGTGTGTGTGCACGTGTGGTGTATGTGTGTGTGCACGTGTGGTGTATGTGTGTATCTCATGATGCAGAGTGTTACGGAGCAGGTTTTAAACATCTGTACACTGTATTAAAAAACCCAGAAACATAAAAAATGATTACATAAATAGACTGTGAAAACCCAAAATAAATATTTTACACTAAAACCCCAAAATGCATCACTACAAACACCGATAGAACATCCTCCCCTCTTATTGGTCAGACGTTTGTGTCTCTCATTGGACATTTTTTTCACACAAAAAACCCAAAACAAACACAAGTTTTCATGTCAAATTAAAGCTACAAACTTACATAACTATTTTTTTTGCTTGAACAGTTTTTTTCACAGCGTATCTTTGAAAGTTATTGAAATGTTGACGTCGGCACTTTGTGTTCCAGATCGTCTACGTGTTCTCATCGGCCCTCAACCCTGGAAACAAAGGTACTCTCATACTATCTACTATATACTGGATAACATCTCATACTATCTACTATATTCTCATACTATCTACTATATACTGGATAACATCTCATACTATCTACTATATACTGGATAACATCTCATACTATCTACTATATACTGGATAACATCTCATACTATCTACTATATACTGGATAACATCTCATACTATCTACTATATTCTCATACTATCTACTATATACTGGATAACATCTCATACTATCTACTATATACTGGATAACATCTCATACTATCTACTATATACTGGATAACATCTCATACTATCTACTATATACTGGATAACATCTCATACTATGTAACTATCAGGGCTGGAATGTAACTGAGTACATTTACTCCAGTACTGTACTTCAGTCCAAATGTTGAGCTACTTATACTTTCTTTACGTGATCGTTTCTTCCTCTAATACGACACACAGGAGCCTTGTTATGACACCGGCACTGGAAGTATTCAGATTACTGCAGTAAAAGTAGTAATACCACACTGTATAAATACTCTGTAAAAGTCCTGCAGTGAAAATGTTACAAGTTAAAGTGGAAGTGGAAGAAAATGTAGTTAAAGTATTCTCCCATTGTAGAAAGAGTAAAGGATCCAACCAGCTGTGTGTTTAATGGTCTCATCATCTCAGCTGACTTGTAGCCGTTATAGTGTCGGCTAGTTTACTTTAGAATCAGATTTTATAAACTACATGTAACTAGTTACTAAAGTAACTAGTAACTAAAGCTGGAACAGATGAACGTAGTGGAGTAACTAAAGTAACTAGTAACTAAAGCTGGAACAGATGAATGTAGCGGAGTAACTAAAGTAAACTAAAGCTGTACCAGATGAACGTAGTGGAGTAACTAAAGTAACTAGTAACTAAAGCTGGAACAGGTGAATGTAGCGGAGTAACTAAAGTAACTAGTAACTAAAGCTGTACCAGATGAACGTAGTGGAGTAACTAAAGTAACTAGTAACTAAAGCTGGAACAGGTGAATGTAGTGGAGTAACTAAAGTAACTAGTAACTAAAGCTGGAACAGATGAATGTAGTGGAGTAACTAAAGTAACTAGTAACTAAAGCTGGAACAGATGAATGTAGTGGAGTAACTAAAGTAACTAGTAACTAAAGCTGGAACAGATGAATGTAGTGGAGTAACTAAAGTAACTAGTAACTAAAGCTGGAACAGATGAATGTAGCGGAGTAACTAAAGTAACTAGTAACTAAAGCTGTACCAGATGAACGTAGTGGAGTAACTAAAGTAACTAGTAACTAAAGCTGTAACAGATGAATGTAGCGGAGTAACTAAAGTAACTAGTAACTAAAGCTGGAACAGATGAACGTAGTGGAGTAACTAAAGTAACTAGTAACTAAAGCTGTACCAGATGAATGTAGCGGAGTAACTAAAGTAACTAGTAACTAAAGCTGTACCAGATGAACGTAGTGGAGTAAATAAAGTAACTAGTAACTAAAGCTGTACCAGATGAATGTAGCGGAGTAACTAAAGTAACTAGTAACTAAAGCTGGAACAGATGAATGTAGCGGAGTAACTAAAGTAACTAGTAACTAAAGCTGGAACAGATGAATGTAGTGGAGTAACTAAAGTAACTAGTAACTAAAGCTGGAACAGATGAACGTTGTGGAGTAACCAAAGTAACTAGTAACTAAAGCTGGAACAGATGAATGTAGTGGAGTAATTAAAAGTAACTAGTAACTAAAGCTGGAACAGATGAACGTGAGTGGAGTAACTAAAGTAACTAGTAACTAAAGCTGTACCAGATGAACGTAGTGGAGTAACTAAAGTAACTAAAGCTGTACCAGATGAACGTAGTGGAGTAACTAAAGTAACTAGTAACTAAAGCTGGAACAGGTGAATGTAGCGGAGTAACTAAAGTAACTAGTAACTAAAGCTGGAACAGATGAACGTAGTGGAGTAACTAAAGTAACTAGTAACTAAAGCTGGAACAGGTGAATGTAGTGGAGTAACTAAAGTAACTAGTAACTAAAGCTGGAACAGATGAATGTAGTGGAGTAACTAAAGTAACTAGTAACTAAAGCTGGAACAGATGAATGTAGTGGAGTAACTAAAGTAACTAGTAACTAAAGCTGGAACAGATGAATGTAGTGGAGTAACTAAAGTAACTAGTAACTAAAGCTGGAACAGATGAATGTAGCGGAGTAACTAAAGTAACTAGTAACTAAAGCTGTAACAGATGAATGTAGTGGAGTAACTAAAGTAACTAGTAACTAAAGCTGGAACAGATGAACGTAGTGGAGTAACTAAAGTAACTAGTAACTAAAGCTGTAACAGATGAATGTAGCGGAGTAACTAAAGTAACTAGTAACTAAAGCGGAACAGATGAATGTGGCGGAGTAACTAAAGTAACTAGTAACTAAAGCTGTAACAGATGAATGTAGTGGAGTAACTAAAGTAACTAGTAACTAAAGCTGTAACAGATGAATGTAGCGGAGTAACTAAAGTAACTAGTAACTAAAGCTGGAACAGATGAATGTAGTGGAGTAACTAAAGTAACTAGTAACTAAAGCTGTACCAGATGAATGTAGCGGAGTAACTAAAGTAACTAGTAACTAAAGCTGTACCAGATGAACGTAGTGGAGTAAATAAAGTAACTAGTAACTAAAGCTGGAACAGATGAATGTAGCGGAGTAACTAAAGTAACTAGGAACTAAAGCTGTAACAGATGAATGTAGCGGAGTAACTAAAGTAACTAGTAACTAAAGCTGGAACAGATGAATGTAGTGGAGTAACTAAAGTAACTAGTAACTAAAGCTGGAACAGATGAACGTAGTGGAGTAACTAAAGTAACTAGTAACTAAAGCTGGAACAGATGAATGTAGTGGAGTAATTAAAGTAACTAGTAACTAAAGCTGGAACAGATGAACGTAGTGGAGTAACTAAAGTAACTAGTAACTAAAGCTGTACCAGATGAACGTAGTGGAGTAACTAAAGTAACTAAAGCTGTACCAGATGAACGTAGTGGAGTAACTAAAGTAACTAGTAACTAAAGCTGGAACAGGTGAATGTAGTGGAGTAACTAAAGTAACTAGTAAACAAAGCTGCCAGATGAACGGTAGAGTAACTAAAGTAACTAGTAACTAAAGCTGGAACAGATGAATGTAGTGGAGTAACTAAAGTAACTAGTAAACTAAAGCTGGAACAGATGAATGTAGTGGAGTAACTAAAGTAACTAGTAACTAAAGCTGGAACAGATGAATGTAGTGGAGTAACTAAAGTAACTAGTAACTAAAGCTGGAACAGATGAATGTAGCGGAGTAACTAAAGGTAACTAGTAACTAAAGCTGTAACAGATGAATGTAGTGGAGTAACTAAAGTAACTAGTAACTAAAGCTGGAACAGATGAACGTAGTGGAGTAACTAAAGTAACTAGTAACTAAAGCTGTAACAGATGAATGTAGCGGAGTAACTAAAGTAACTAGTAACTAAAGCTGGAACAGATGAATGTAGTGGAGTAACTAAAGTAACTAGTAACTAAAGCTGGAACAGATGAACTGTTGGGTAACTAAAGTAACTAGTAACTAAAGCTGGAACAGATGAATGTATGGAGTAACTAAAGTAACTAGTAACTAAAGCTGGAACAGATGAATGTAGCGGAGTAACTAAAGTAACTAGTAACTAAAGCTGGAACAGATGAATGTAGTGGAGTAACTAAAGTAACTAGTAACTAAAGCTGGAACAGATGAATGTAGTGGAGTAACTCAAGATAACTAGTAACTAAAGCTGGAACAGATGAATGTAGTGGAGTAACTAAAGTAACTAGTAACTAAAGCTGGAACAGATGAATGTAGTGGAGTAACTAAAGTAACTAGTAACTAAAGCTGGAACAGATGAATGTAGTGGAGTAACTAAAGTAACTAGTAACTAAAGCTGGAACAGATGAATGTAGTGGAGTAACTAAAGTAACTAGTAACTAAAGCTGGAACAGATGAATGTAGCGGAGTAAAAAGTCCAATATTTCTCTCTGAAATGTAGCGCAGTAGAAGTAGAAAGTGGCATGAAAAGAAAAGACTCAAGTAAAGTCAGACTGATGTCATGAAGTGGTGTATGTATGACGCACCAATTGGTACGCCATTATTGGCGTGTTATCAAGACGCATAATCGCTTTTTAGCGTGTTTATCAACGCCGGTCGGCCTCCGTTGACTTACATTACCTTGTGATTGTGTGTGAATTTACGCCGTAGCGAGTAGTATGAAAGGGGGAGGTTGGAGGTTAGGAGGTTGGTTGGGGGGGAGGATGGGTCAAACACAGAACTCTCACCCAGGAGACCGGGGATCAGGTCCCACGTGTCACGTTTCCTAAAATCAACCGTCTGCTGTATACAGCGCTCAAAATGAGTCCAGATAGCACGCCACTTGGCTTAAGAAAGTGGGCGTGTATGTTTACACGAAGTCATGATGTCACGTTGAGTAAAGTACAAGTAGCTCAACATTTGGACTGTACAGTACTGGAGTAGATGTACTTAGTTACATTCCAGCGCTGGATGTTTGTGTGTGGTTGTGAAAGCGTTACTGAGCGTTGTGATGTCGTGATGTTGTGATGTCAGAGATGGGAGATCATCTGGTGAAACACGGAGACGGCGTGAAGGACGTGGCGTTCACCGTGACAGACTGTGACTTCCTCGTGCAGGTTTATACATCTCAACGCTGCTTTTATTCTAACATTTCTGAACGTTGGATACGATGGTATTCTGATCACATGAGCGTCTGGTTGTTGTCAGAAAGCCAGAGAGCGAGGAGCGCTGATCGTCACGGAGCCGCACACGCTGGAGGATAAGAGCGGGAAGGTCCGGCTGGCCGTGCTGCAGACGGTGAGAAACCTTTTCACATCGCTACAGCTGTAGAGGAGCATTATGGATTATGTCATATCTCGGGAGCGCATAAAACATGCTCCACGATCAAATCGCTATCATTTCACACCGATTCAACCTCCCAGAGTTATACAGGACGCTGCACGTATAAAACTAAGCAGCACGACTTATATCTGCACCTGAGAAATGATATATTTGCTTTTGAGCATGTGTGTGTTTATATGACATAAACCTGAGGCCATAATATTTACTGGTAAGAAGTAGGGCTGGATCCCAGGATTACAGCTGTAATCGGGCCATAAAAGTTCGGCCTGACCAGGCCCGAGCCCGACAACTACGTTTTGATTGAGAGCTTTTTAAAAGCCTTAACCCATTTACAGCCCGACATTATTCATATGTGTGCACGCATTTTACATAACCCAAAAGCTTTGGTTTCTACATCAGAACCGGGGGCCAGGTGTAAATGTCCTCTTAGGCCTCTTTCACACTGGCTGCGTGGCGTGAGCGTGGCGTTTTCTCTGTCTTTCCCACCAGAAAGGTGTCTGACGCGGCGCTGCTGCTGCTGCTAGCCTTGTCTGGACACATGGATGTTTCCCATAAACATAAACATAAATATATACTGATCTGATTACAGCTAAGACAACGTCGGCTACAGAATATTACCTTCTGGATTGACAACTGCCATATTTAAATTTCATATATATCTGCATTTATGTCAAAACCTCGAGACTTTCAGACATCAATATGTCATTTATTAATATGTATTTGTGTCTAAATGACATATAAACATCTTTTCCTATTCTATGTTGTCTGGAAACGCTTCCAACACTCTGGCGTGTGGCGTGAAAAATAGGCGTCTGTCCTATTTCTAGCATGCACGTGTGTGTCACGCAGGCAGTGTGCACGCTCTAACGGGTTACCATGGAAACCCAAATAAACACGCCACGTAGCCAGGGTGCAGGAGGCCTAAGACCAAAATAAAAGGATGGATCAGTCAACTCACTGACTCAGAGGAGGCAGCAGTACTGCAGATTACACCCTAATGTTGTAGTAGAACATTGAGAGGCAGCAGTACTACTGTAGTAGAACCCTGAGGATGATGTTTTGTGTGTCCTTCAGTACGGAGACACCACGCACACGCTGGTGGAGCGCAGCGGCTACAGCGGCCTCTTCCTGCCGGGCTTCCACCCCCCGCTGTTCAAAGACCCGCTGCTGGCCACACTGTGAGTACACAGTACCAGGTTGTACTACATGTTACACAGTACCAGCTTTTACTACAGTTTACCAGGACTCTTCCCATTGAGATCCAGACTCTCTGAGAGAATCTCCCATGATGCAACGGTCCCATGATGCTCTGTTTGTGTGTCTGTGTGTGTGTGTGTGTTTGTGTGTGTGTGTGTGCGTCCTGCAGGCCAAGCGGAGAGCTGAACTTCATCGATCACGTGGTGGGAAACCAGCCGGAGGACCACATGGTCCCAGCGGTGGACTGGTAATATCTCAGTATTAACAGCTGTGTGTCTGTAGAGCGTGATTCACGGTTGTATTTCAGTTTTTACATTTCAAACTGCATCATTTTTTCCACGGAGAGTCTACGTTATCACTTTTTTACAGCATTTTTGAAGTTTTTTTTGTTGCATTTTTTTCCCGACATTTTGTGACACTTTTTATAATGTTTTTGTTGGCTTTTTTTCCCAAATGTTCTGTATTTTAACTTGTAGCTACACATTATTTTCTTTTTTAATTTACGGGACAAAGTCCGGCTAACGAGCTGCCAGAAGTGTTTCTGTTATTTGACAGATTTCTTTATCTTAGAGTGCAGTAGTGGACTGGTAATGTCAGTTCAGATCCAGGTTTTAGGTTCAGGCTACTCTATATTTGGAGCCGGAGGTAGATTAGTTGCTCAGTTAAAGAGTGCAGAGCGTCACTGACACACAGACAACACAACATGGGACAATACCTAACAATACAAACAGCTAAAGGGCACCAGTCCTAATTAAGATGCTGAAATATCTAATAAATACCAATACCATCCCTGTTGTCATTTGGTTTGGAACTCAGAACGTCTCTCCAGAAGAGAGAAGCTGAAACTCGGTGCACGCCGTCATTTAAAGAGGAATCGGTTCTCCGGTGTTTAGTTCAGGGACCCGGGGTACTTTCAGTCTGTTGTTGTGTAACTCTGGTTTTCTGGGGATCAGCATGACTCTGCATTTTCTTAAGAGGGTCTGCACATCTGGATCTGGTTTCCACACCGTCAAACGATCACACATGCAGGCAGGCATCGAGAGGCAGCTCGCTGAGCGAGCCAGCTGATTGGCTGATCCTAGAATGAGTGGCTGCAGGAATTTAGACGTGAGGAGCCTCACTCCACCGCCTCGTAACTCAAACAGTCACTCAGTCCACCATTCATGCTCTGCAGGCTGGGATAAGCCACAGTTACAAAAATAAAAAAAAAAGAGTAAAAAGCAGCAGAAAAGGGGCGCCTGGGCAGGTCACCTGGTAAACTTCTAAAATGCCCAAAAAATAATCTTAACAAAATAAAAAACAGCAGAAAAATTCTGGAAAAATTAACATATTAGGATGGAATATAACGCCAACTTCATGGCCGTATAACGGAACATGAGTGGAGATTTAACGTGAGTGAGTAACGTAACCTAAGTTTAATAAAACACTTTGGGGAAGTGTGTTTGTACACTTTGACTTTTTCCTTAATTTTTGTCACTTTTTGGACCCTTTTTTCTGAACTTCTGTTTGTCTGAACCTATAAAAACTGGGCTTTTTTTTCTTTTAGATTAATGCACACTTTTTAAAACAGTTTTCATCATGTTATCCTGTTATAGATATAGATATTTGAGTGAAATGCTTACATGTCTTTGTGATGGGACAGGTATCAGAGGAACCTTCTGTTCCACCGGTTCTGGTCCGTGGACGACAAGCAGCTGCAGACGGAGTTCAGCGCGCTGCGCTCCATCGTCGTGGCCAATCACGAGGAGACGGTGAAGATGCCAATCAACGAGCCAGCCATGGGCAAGAGGAAGTCTCAGATACAGGCACGTTCTTTACACTGAAACCACAAACGTTAAAAAACTGGAATATATGTGTCTGATGGAACAACAATCTCTGAAACTGGTCCAGAATTAAACAAGCTGTAATGTAACCCTACAGGACTAATGCTCAGCAGCAGTTAGAGTCCAAAATCACCAAACCCACCAGACTCCATGTAAATAATCACTACTTTTAGCGTGTATAGAGCCAGCATATCTCCACCAGACTCCATGTAAATAATCAGGACTTTTAGCGTGTATAGAGCCAGCATATCTCCACCAGACTCCATGTAAATAATCAGGACTTTTAGCGTGTATAGAGCACATATATCCACCAGACTCCATAAATCAGGACTTTTAGCGTATAGAGCCAGTATATCTCCACATGTAAATGGGTGAATTAAGGGTTTATTTCAACCAAACCATAGTGGTGATTGTTGGAACAGTGGAAAGATGAACCAAGACGGCTTTTGATAGTTTTATTTAGTTTCTGTCCACTTTGAATGAAGTGTGTTTTACGATGATAAAATCACTGATTATTTAAATGGAGTCTGGTGGAGATATGCTGGCTCTATACACGCTAAAAGTCCTGATTATTTACATGGAGTCTGGTGGAGGTTGGTGATGGTGATTTCGGGGCTGTTTCATGTTAAACTAAAAGGATCTTACTCTTTAACTAAAAGGTCTATCTCTGTAGGGATCCATCCCATAATGTTGTCAGACACTTAGAATAATAATCTGAGTCTGTCAGCACTTAGACGCAAAATACCAAAATTATCCTTTAATAACAGGTATCTTTGTCAACATGTTGTCTCCCAGGAGTATGTGGAGTACTACGGAGGTCCAGGTGTGCAGCACATAGCCATGAACACATCAGATATCATCACTGCAGTAAGTCTACAGTGTATGTGTGTGGTATGTATCTTAGAGTGTGTGTGTATGTGTCTGTGTCTGTGGTCTGTGTGTGTGTGTGTGTGTGTGGTATGTATCTTAGCATGTGTGTGTGTGTGTGTGTGTGTGTGTGTGTGTGTGTGTGTGTGTGTGTGTGTGTGTGTGTGTGTGTGTGTGTGTGTGTGTGTGTGTGTGTGTGAGTGTGTGTGTGGTATATGTATGTAAAGCCCTACCAACCAGTCTCTCTCTCTGTGTGTATCTTGTAGATCCGTAACCTGAAGCAGCGAGGGATGGAGTTCATGAGAGTACCGGACACGTACTACGAGCAGCTGAGAGAAAACCTCCAACACTCAAAGGTCCAGATCTCAGAGGACCTGGATGTTCTGCAGGTTAATACCTTCATATCTTATTCAGAACTTCATGTACAGATGTCAGGTCTAGGGAACGGCAGGCTCGGACCCACAGTGTCTACATACGGGGGTCAATTTGGGCCAAAATGAAGTCCCATGTTCACAGTTTGGAGTGTGAAACTCAGTTTGTCTAAGGGCAACATCAAGGACCAGACATGTAGAGCTGATTCACATTCATACATCCCAAAAGAAAAGGCTGTATTACTGCATTGTCCCGTTTTTTATTGTTGATTTTTCTGCAACATTTTGCTTTTTTGTCACTTTTCAACTTTATGTCGAACTTCGGTCGACATACAGCCCTTAAAGGTACACTGTGTAGTGTTTTAAGTATTTTATAAGCTAAAATCAATGGGCCTCATTCACCAAGCGTTCTTACAAAGAAATGTGTTCTTAAACCCCACGTACGCACTTTTTACAAAGATTCTGACATTCACTTATGTTTTCTAATCTTGGATTTGTTCTTAGCTAAGAACAAAATCTACACACACTGAAAAGCACTCTTACACACATTTGAGTGATGACAGTTTGCTCCAAATAATTGGTTACTGCATTTTATTTAATTCTACAGTCGTTTACAATGATAGTATTTTTTATTTATTTTTTTTAAGATTATTTTTTGGGGGCTTTTCCCTCCCCTTAGTAGCGACAATGTACAGACATGAAAAGGGGAGAAAGACGGGGGACGACACGCAGCAAAGGCAGCACAACGCGTTTTGGTTCCGAGCCAGCGTCACGTGACTGAAACCAGCTGAAACAGAGAAGGAGATCGGTGAGAGGCGATGGTCACTGCCCTTTAGTTCGGAAGACGTGTTGTCATAGCTTCTTGGTACATAACGGCTACCGTAGTGGCAACACGCATTCGAAAAAGGGGGGGAGGCGCTATAGAGCACTATTCGTTTGAATGCAAAATACAATTTCACCGCTAGATGGGAGAAAGTCCTACACAGTGGACCTTTAAGAGTTACTCTGAGTGTAAAAGTCATAGGATCAAAGGGTAAAAAGACGTCAAAAAATGAACCTAAATTGATATGCGGGTGGCCGGTTAGCTCAGTTGGTAGAGCAGGCGCCCCATAAATAGAGGTTTACTCCTCGACGCTGAGGCTGCGGATTTGACTCCGACCTGCGGCCCTTTGCTGCGTGTCATTCCCCCCCCCCCCTCTCCCCTTTTCATGTCTTCATCTGTCCAGTGAAAATAAAGGCCTAAAAATGACCAAACAAATAATCTTTAAATTGATATTTAAAGAACAAACAGGCCTCAAGTTTGTTTATGATGACTGAGCATTCAACCCTACTCCAATAATCCATTCTGGGTTTTTGCATAAGTTTTTGTTGCTTTTTTTAGACGTTTCTGTCTCGTTTTCAATGTTTTTGTTGCTTTTTTCAGAGTTTTTTTTCCTTCTGAGTTTTTTTTTTTAAACAACTTTATCGATGTTTTTGTCGCTTTTTGAGGCAGACATGTCCCGGGACCTCCCCTTCCCCTCCCCATGTTGAACCCAAATTTGGGCCCTTAAGCTCTGGATTATGCTGTTGTTTGTCTGTCTGTAACTGATGTTGTGTATAAAACAAACTGTGTGTGTGTGTGTGTGTGTGTGTGTGTGTGTGTGTGTGTGTGCGTTTGACTCACACATCCAGGCGCTGAACATCTTGGTGGACTACGATGACGATGGGTATTTACTCCAGATCTTCACCAAGCCGGTTCAGGATCGTCCCACCGTGTTTTTGGAAGTGATTCAGAGACACAACCACCAGGTGAGGGCGCCGCTACTGGAGACACAGCACAGCTTTACAGAGAACACAGACTGCTTTACAGCAGCAAGTTATACACACACACACACACACACACACACACAGACAGAGACACACACACACACAGACAGACAGAGAGACACACACACAGACAGAGAGACACACACACAGACAGACAGACAGAAGTTAAACGTGTGATTTCTCTGCAGGGCTTTGGAGCAGGAAACTTCAAGTCTCTGTTTGCAGCCATCGAAGCCGATCAGAACCTTCGGGGAAATCTGACGGTCCTGACGCCCAACGGAGACTCAAACAACATGTGATCCCAGCGTTCAAACAACATGTGATCCCAGCGTTCAAACAACATGTGATCCCAGCGCTCACTTCTCTTTATACTTGTATAAATATACCAATAACGTGCTACAGTTACAAATGCACAAAGCTTGTTTTTTTATCAAAGTTGTTACTCTTTAATGTCTCTGTGAATTGCATGTTTTATTACAACAGAGTAGTACTTTATTATAATCTCTCCTGATGTTTCTGGAAGACTTTGTCACAACTTTACAATGATTTTCTTTTTTTAATATAAAATGTTAACAAGAAAAAAGACATTATTATGGGACAAGCTTGACTCAAGCAGAACATCGTTTAGAGCTTTCAGGAATGAAAACATTTAACTGTACACCTCTGTTATCCTTTGTTGTAACAGAAACATATCTGTATGAATGTGTGAAACTTCATAAACTGTGATGTGAAACCAAATGTAGAGTTTTGGGATGTTTTAACACTACATGTTTGCAGGTAACACGCTTCTCTGTCCCGATTCTTTCTTACGGTACGTGTCCACTGTCAGCGTCATTTCAACGCTTCCCATTATCTCTAGCAACGAAGCAGTCGTGCAATGCATTCTGGGAGCCTCGCGGGGAGAAGTGGACCGTCTAGTCGCCCGCTCCTCATTTGCATAACGTTGAATCCAGCCAACTTTATGCAAATGAGGAGCGGCCGTTTTGGCTCGCCGCCTCTCACAAGCTACCGTAAATCTGACTGTTGTTGATCTGAAATAAATACAGAACACGTGGAAAGACTACACTACCCACAATCCTTAGCGTTAACAGTGACGTTCGACTGATTGGTTTGCTGTTACCATGGAAATGTTTACCAAATCCACAACGTTTCTACCGTTGAAGTCTCTGATAGTTTCTGTACACAGCCTTGTTTCTCTTTTTTGCCCTTTTCAAAATTTTGTTTAGCGCCGAAATCAAATGTTTTATGGTCATGATTCCTCTGACCTCTTCCTCTTGGCAGAACTTTCAGTCAAAAGAAGGCCATTCAAGTCCAGCTACATGTTCAATCTGTTCAATGCTGATTGGTCTGGTGGTGGCGAGGACCCTAAACTATACACAACATGGCCGCTGTTACAACATTTGGTATGAAACATCCGAAAGAATACGAGTTGTGCACGAAGGAGTCTCCAGACAGCAGCCAGAATGCAGCAACTTCAGGTACGGCAAAGGAAGGACAGTCCCTGTTTACTTCATTCATGTGTTTACTGGGTTCATGGACTGAGGATGGGAGGAGGAGTCAGCACAATCTCAACCAGGGGATTCGGTATTCGGCCGAACCCTGAAAATCTGGATTCGGTGCATCCCTAGTGAGAAGTCATATTCTTGCAAAACATGTGGAAAAGATTTCAGCCAAAATAGTGGCTTGTTGGTCCAAGTGAGAACTCACACAGAGTGAGTTTCATCCCTACTCGATGGTTACCACACACCGATCGCCTGGCGTTTACAGGCGGAGCGTTGCCCGCTTGTCTGTTCACATGAGGAGTGCAGTAGAGTCCGCGGATCCACGCGACTACGCAGGCGGACTGTCACTCCCTGTGTGAAGAGCCATTAATAATCAGACATTCTGTCAGAGTTTAGTTGAGGGAGCCGCGGCAGCTCTCCGCTCCACACAAACAGGGGATCTTGGTCTCCTCTATGGGGAACTTGTAGTCGTACGTGACCTCTTCGTTGATGCTGATCGGCTGCCGGGAGTAAATCACGATCTTCTTCTGAGACTCCACACTGATGATCTTTGCATAACAGTTAGGCTGCAGAAGACACAACGGGGATTGTGTTTAAATAAAGACATTTAAAAGACATGATGTACCAGGGTTCAACAATAAAGGTTTCCCGATGGCCCGGGGAAACTAAACGCAGCGTGCGTAACTTTGGGAGGGTTGAGATCTCTAAATATCACGTTTGCATGTGTTGAAAAAGCAACAAAAATATTGAAACAAATGTGGAAAAAAACATCAAAAAATTTGTCTAATTTATATAATATACATATATACACACATAAATATATATATTTATCCTCCGGGAAAACACAACCGCGTTGCGCTGTGGTACACAGGAGTAAAATGTAGGGTACATCGTATGTACGCTCAGATTAGCTGTGCATTGTGGGTATTTTATAGTGAACTATATAGTGAAGGAAATTGAATCCCAACCCACTATGTAGTATGAAGAACTATTCCTGCAGCTTCTATCTCATCCAGAGTCCCTTTAATCCCAGCCGGAGCAGCTGTTACTCACGCTGCAGCTGTGGTTGATGAAGCGCGACAGGTTCCCCCATTTGGTAGCGTCGATGATGGTTTCCTGGTCCACCCGGAACAGATAGCTGCTCCCGATGCCCTGCTCCTCGTACCGCTGCTCCCTCATGTCAGCCACCACCTGAACACAAACAAAACACACGCCAGAGTCGGTTGTTTCTGTCGCTCTGGAAAGTACCACAACACCCAACAGGTCCCAACGGGCCCCAACGGGTCCCAAACCTTCACACTGCCTCCACGTGTCAACCTACTGCATTTTGGGTCCAAGCTATTGCACAAACCCTGACAATTATTGTGTTAAAAATGAAGATCAGTGTTGATTTGAATATTGAATATTTCCCTTTAAGCTTCCTGATATCGGGGACAGCCCTTCGTTTGAATGTGTCTCACCTGTCTGATGATTTGTCCCACGTACTCGATCACCATCTCGTCTGCTGCGATCGGCTCCATGGCGAACAGGCCCCACTCGTGAATATGACTCCGGCTGAAACGGATCCTCTTCTTCCGGAACTGAGAAACACCAAGACGTAAAGAAACACGTTGTGAACACAGGCTGCAACAGCTGCACATACGGGCATGATTTAATCACTTAATCACCATTTAAACCCCTGAAAAACTCCCCCAGAAGTCGTTTGTTCCAGCAGCAGTTATGTCATAGTTTCTCGATGTTTATTTCAACATTTAATGCTTTTTTGTCGCTTTTTTTTCAATGTTTTTGTTGCTTTTTAGTTAAGGAGAAAACACAAGAATTTCACCCAGGAAACAGGTGTTCATGTCCTGGAAGCTCACTTTTCTTGGCTAAACTCAACTCTGACTGCCTCTAAAGAGCCCTCCCCTCACAGTGCTCTGTACCCAGCTCACAGTCACCTTTTCTCCGCTAAATTTAAACTGTAAAGAACGCTAAACTTACATCGTGTGAGCGGCCAGCAGTCGCCGTAGTTACAGAGAATATCATAAGACTGTGTTGGTCACCTTGAGCTGGTTGAACTTGAGCAGGTCGCTGTCGCAGCTGAAGGACGCCAGCAGGCGGCGCTGCTCCGAGCGGAAGTCCGATCCAGCACGCAGCGAACTCGTTCCCTGCTGAAACACAAGACGGCTTTAACCCTCCTGGTGTCCTCGGGTCTAATTTGTATGTCAGAAATTTGGGGTTTCTTTCAACCAAATTGTCAAAAAACATAACGTGGATGGTTCCATATGAACATTACTCTTCACCAGTTAAACAAATGATCAGTTCACTACTTTCATTGAATTTGGGTGTGTTATTTACTTTTATAGCATTTGAAAAAAAAATGGTCAAAGAACATTGGAAAAAACAACAAAAAATGTCAAAAAAAGTGCAAAAACAAATCATCAACAATAACATCGAAAATTTGTGACAAACATAAGGGGGACAAAAGTGACCAAAAAGTCGAAAAAAGTGACAAAAACATCGGAAAAAAGTGAGAGACGGCAGAGGTGTGTGTGTGTCTTTGTGTATATGTGTGTCTCTGTGTGTATGTGTGTCTGCGTGTCTGTGTGTTTGTGTGTGTGTGTTTGTGTGTGTGTCTGCGTGTCTGTGTCTTTGTGTGTGTGTGTGTGTGTGTGTGTGTGTGTGTGTGTGTGTGTGTGTGTGTGTGTGTGTGTGTGTGTGAGAGAGACGGCCCTCTTCTACAACGACATTGACACAAATTACAAAGACTGAAAGAAAACAACACAGAATAAATAAATTAGGATAATAAGGAAAAGAAACTATGATTCACAAACAATGTCAAAATGCTGAGAAAGCAACAAAAAAATATCGGGGAAAAAATATAAACTTTGTAAAAGCGTCATAAACAGCTGAAATCTTGTCTCGGGTACCGACGAACCGGTTCGGGCCGGCTCTGAGTACAAGTACCCAAACATGTGTACTTACAAGTACAAGTAAATGTACTTAGTTACATTCCTGGGTGGGTACCTGAGAGCTGGTCGAGGGAAGCTCAGCCGCCGGCGTCGTGTCGTTGAGATATTTCATCTTCTCTCTCCGGCTGATTCTGTAGAAACCTTCGCTGCGAGCCGAGCCGGTCCGGTGATCGTGTTCCGAACTCTTCTCCGCAACGACTTTAGTCAGTGAGACGCAGCTCAGGATCCGAACAACACAACGTGATTCACAGACAATAAGGTTACCGTGTCAGGACGTTCCACAGACAAAAACAAGACAAAACAGACAAAAACCTTGAAAAAAGTTACACAAATGGCATTTATTTACCTTTTTTTCCGACATTTTCAAAGCTTTTTTTAAACGGCCTTTTATTTTGAAGTTTTTGTCACTTTTTCAATAAATCTTTGCATTTTTTTTCAACTGTTTTTGATGCCTTTTAAGAACTTTTTTGTCCAGAAGTTTTGGATGATTATTTTAATATTTTGTATCCTTTGTTTTCTCGACATTTTTAAGCTTTTTTTAACGGCCTTTAATTTTGAAGTTTTTGATGATTATTTTAATATTTTGTATCCTTTGTTTTCTCGACATTTTTAAGCTTTTTTTAACGGCCTTTAATTTTGAAGTTTTTTTGCTTTTTCAACAAATCTTCGTGCTTTTTTTGACATTTTTTTACGCTTTCAGGAAGAAGAAAAAATTGTGACGTTTTTGATGATTATTTCAACTTTTCTTACAGTATTTTTAATAATAATAATATAGAACCTTTAGCATTGCGCAAATCCAACCAAACTCAAACCAGCTTGTGTTGATCTGGTGTAATCTGTTAAAGGATATGAGGGTGAGGAACCCAACGCGTGTCGCTGATCCAGCCGAGGCTGCTGTCGACCTCCTGCAGCCGCTCGTACGTGCACCGCAGCAGCCGCGCGTCTTCTTCGTCCAGGCCGTCCGTCCACACGCTGTGTAGGATCCTGGTCTCCTGGCCGCGGGAACGCCACGGCCCAGGCTCACGCTGCGAGGACAGGGAACGGGCGATCCTCCTCCGATGACGGAGCCTCCTCCTTCGCCTCCTCCAGTGTTTTCTCCTCCGTAAGGATTTCTCCGTCTCGCCCAGACGCCCCGGCATGTTCTCCAGCCCCCGCAGCGGCTTCGCTCTCACGCAGGAACTCATCCAGGCAGCGTTCCCGTCGGAGGAGTCGGAGGAAGACTCCGAGAGGCTGCATGGAGAAAACACGGAGAAAACACAGAGAAAAGATGGAGAAAAGACGGAGAAAAGACGGAGAAAACACAGAGAAAACAAAAAGAAACGTTAGTTGAGAGGATTTGTTTTTTTATGTTTTATTTATCTCAAACAATCAACAAGCTGTAAAAGACGAACAGGAATAAAAACAGATGAAAACACGGAGATTTAGATAAATATAAATAAATATAATGAATGAATAAATAAATGATGATACTTGAAATGGATAAAGAAGGGACTCCCGTGTTGATATTCAGACGTTACCTGCCAAGTCATACTTCTGTGGTTAATTTTGTGAAAGTGACTCAAAAGTAATGTAAAGCAAAACAATTCAGACAGTAAAGTGTGATTTCTGTTCCTGGGGAGGTTTGTGTGTCCATGTGTGTGTGTGTGTGTGTGTGTGTGTGTGGGCTTGTTTTACTATATTCGTGGGGTCCAATAACCAGGGAATACAGTATACTTGTGGGGTCTGCACAGCCTTGTGGGGCCCAAAATTCTGGACCCCACAAGTTTTAAGGGCTGTTTTGAGGGTTAACAAACCTGTGTGTGTGTGTGTGTGTGTGTGTGTGTGTGTGTGTGTGTGTGTGTGTGTGTGTGTGTGTGTGTGTGTGTGTACCTTTGTGTCTTCCTCGTGTGGAATAAGGATCTTCTGGGTATGATGATGTCTCTCCCGGGAGTCTTCGGGGCCGTGACGTACGGGTTAATCACCGGTGGCGAGCAGCACCGAGTCCATCCAAGCCTCTCCTCTCTGCCGGGAGTTTGGGGCATTTCCTGGTACGAAGGGAACGAGCCCGGGGGGTCAGAGGGAGCGAGAACGAGCTCGCTGTCTGCCGAGGAGAGAGACACAACGTCATCGTCGGCAGAGTCTTCGCTGTCCGGTCCGACCACGATCCCTTTCCCCGGCGTCGGCGGCCGCTCCACCTCCTCCGCTGCCGGAGACGAGCTTCTGAGCCGGAGGTCTGGGTCGCTGTCCGGCAGGGAGCCGGTCGGAGTCACCGGCCTGCAGGGAGACTCCTCCGCCCAATCAGGGCTTTCCATCTCCACGTCCAGGTGTGGCTCGGCCGCTGTGCAGAGAAACAACAACAGGATTCCATATTGTCCATTGGGAGGTTTTTTATTTGTTGGGGTTGTGTGTTTTTTTTTTTTTTTCTCGGTTTTGTGTTTTTTTTTATTTGTCAGGTCCTGGGTTTTTTTTTTTTATTGTTCCAGGTTGGTGTTTTTTTTTTTTTTTCTTTTTTTGTTTTTTTATTTTTGCTTTTGGTTTTTTTTATTTTCCTTTCTTAGTCGGTGAGGGTTTTATTATTTTTTTTTTTGTGGTTTATTTATTTTTTTTTGGGGTTTTTTTTATTTGTTTTTTTTGTGTAATTTTTTTTTTTTTTTTTTTTTTTATTTTTTTGGGGGGGGGGGGGGGCATAACTCTGTCCTTTTAGAGATAAAAGGAGGTTTGCTTTTATAAAGTCCAGTTTAGTGTTTTTAAAATCAGTTATTATATAAAAGCAGGTTAGTTTTTTTTATTTTTTTTTAAAAACTTTAAAAACTTTTTTTTTTATTTTTTTTTAATTCTTTTTTTTATAAATGTCATGTTTATAATATTTATTTATATAATATATATCATTAGTTATATATAAAAATATAAAAACTGGTCCATGTCTAGTGCAGGTCTAGTAATAACTGGTCCAGGTCTAGTGCAGGTCTAGTAATAACTGGTCCATGTCTAGTGCATCTAGTAATAACTGGTCCATGTCTAGTGCATCTAGTAATAACTGGTCCATGTCTAGTATAGGTCAAGTAATAACTGGTCCATGTCTAGTACAGGTCTAGTAATAACTGGTCCATGTCTAGTGCAGGTCTAGTAATAACTGGTCCATGTCTAGTACAGGTCTAGTAATAACTGGTCCATGTCTAGTGCAGGTCTAGTAATAACTGGTCCATGTCTAGTGCAGGTCTAGTAATAACTGGTCCATGTCTAGTGCAGGTCTAGTAATAACTGGTCCATGTCTAGTGCAGGTCTAGTAATAACTGGTCCATGTCTAGTGCAGGTCTAGTAATAACTGGTCCATGTCTAGTACAGGTCTAGCAGTGACTCTGGTCCATGTCTAGTACAGGTCTAGTAATAACTGGTCCATGTCTAGTGCAGGTCTAGTAAGAACTGGTCCATGTCTAGTGCAGGTCTAGTAATAACTGGTCCATGTCTAGTGCAGGTCTAGTAATAACTGGTCCATGTCTAGTGCAGGTCTAGTAATAACTGGTCCATGTCTAGTGCAGGTCTAGTAATAACTGGTCCATGTCTAGTACAGGTCTAGTAATAACTGGTCCATGTCTAGTGCAGGTCTAGTAATAACTGGTCCATGTCTAGTACAGGTCTAGTAATAACTGGTCCATGTCTAGTACAGGTCTAGTAATAACTGGTCCATGTCTAGTACAGGTCTAGTAATAACTGGTCCATGTCTAGTACAGGTCTAGTAATAACTGGTTCATGTCTAGTGCAGGTCTAGTAAGAACTGGTCCATGTCTAGTGCAGGTCTAGTAATAACTGGTCCATGTCTAGTACAGGTCTAGTAATGACTCTGGTCCATCTAACCTGGGAGTCCTGCAGGCGACGGAGGCGGGCGGTGGTCCTGGCGCTCGCTGGTTTGCAGCTCCATCATGTCCTCCAGGAAACAGGAAGAGTTCTGGTTGTCCTCCAGGAAACAGGAAGTGTTCCTGTTCTCCTCCAGGAAACAGGAAGAGTTCTGGTTTTCCTCCAGGAAACAGGAAGTGTTCCTGTTCTCCTCCAGGAAACAGGAAGAGTTCTGGTTATCCTCCAGGAAACAGGAAGAGTTCTGGTTCTCCTCCAGGAAACAGGAAGTGTTGTGGATCTCTTCCGGTTCCAGCAGAGCGCCGGGGGTCAGCGGGGCCGACATCTCCGTCTCCATTGGCTCTTCGTCTGACGAGATGACGATACACTCGGCGTCCTCGCGGGCGGCCTCTTCCTCCTCTTCCTCCTCCTCCTCCTCCTCCTCTTCGGGACTGATGTCGCAGGACGACGAGTCTTCGAAACTCTCCAGCTGCTCGGAGGAGAACTGGCTCTCCTCCGAGCAGCTGCTCTCTGGAGAACTCTCTGCTGTTGACACAAGAAGCAGAAGTTTACTGACTCATAGAATACTAGAGCGCGACCGATGAAGGATTTTTAAGGCCGATATCGATACAAATATTTGGCGATTTAAAAATACGATATTCCGATATATCGGCCGAAACGTGTAACAAAACATAATGTGTATTATATGTGTATATTTGTATTCATGTATTGAATTGTATTCTTAGGATATGAAACTAGAGATGCACCGATAGAGCGGCCGGTGATCAGAATTGGCCGGTTTTCCCGTGCTCGGCCACGACCGTCCGGCAGGTCAGTCTGACATATGGCGATTTCATGCCGGTCAACGCTACAATTACCTAACAACAGAAGTTATATGAGTTACAGCTCTCAAGGACGCCACGCACACACGGACGCCACGGCACGCACGCCACAGCACGCTCTCTTTCTCCTTTCTCTCAACTTCTCCGCCCTGTGGCATGTACCCGCTCGCGGTGTGAAGCGTGTTCTGGCGCTATTATCGCACATGTAGGGAACCTCATGAGTTAACCTGCAACATGTCAGCTGTTTGGACATTCTTCAGCGTGTGTGTGTGTGTGTGTGTGTGTGTGTGTGTGTGTGTGTGTGTGTGTGTGTGTGTGTGTGTGTGTGTGTGTGTGTTTGGACATTCTTCGACGCGTGTGTGTGTGTGTGTGTGTGTGTGTGTGTGTGTGTGTGTGTGTGTGTGTGTGTGTGTGTGTGTGTGTGTGTGTGTGTGTGTGTGTGTTTGGACATTCTTCAGCGTGTGTGTGTGTGTGTGTGTGTGTGTGTGTGTGTGTGTGTGTGTGTGTGTGTGTGTGTGTGTTTGGACATTCTTCAGCGTGTGGTCACAAGATAACAAGTTTACAATATGCAACACCTGCAAAGAGACAGTAGGGCGTGGAGGGACCACACCAAAAACCAGAATCCCATTTCTTTATTGTGATATTAGATGTGAAAAGAAGGAAATGGTTCTAACGTTGCTCTTTAGATGTGTGTGAATGTCCCACACCAGGAATCATTTATATAGTTCTATTTTATAGTGATCCATTATCTGTTCAACACATTTTCTATTAAAGAAAAGATAGAGAATAAATATGTGTGTGTGCTGTAAAGTGGTTAGAAAAAATGTGATCGGAATCAGCTAAAATAGGTATCGGCTGGCCTAACTCGAAAATCGGAATCGGCCTAGGAAGTTTTAATCGGTGCATCTCTAATATTAATGCAATGAATTCAGCGAAAAAAACCATCTAAATGATATGAATTACAGGGCTTAATGTTTCATACGTATGGTTCATGAGAGCAGGCTGGAGTACTACAGCCCTGGGAATAGGTTCCAAATATCATTAAGGTAGTTACTGATTTGTCTGTTTTTGGTGAGTTTTTTAAATTGTTTGTGTTGGCCACTTGTTACTCGAGTTACAGTAAAGACAACCTTTAATAAACTCGGAATTGGCTAAAATCGGTATCGGCTGGCCTAACTCAAATAAAATCGGAATCGGCCTAGAAAGTTGTAATCAGTGCAGCTCTATATGAAACTTAAAGGGTTAAACCCGAGGGAGGTCGTAGAGCACCCTCTGGTGGACAAACTAAGCAACGCCAACACTCAGAACCTGGTTGAAGGGTTTTTGTTCATTAAATATTCATTTATTGGCCATTATAAATGCCGGTCCCGATAGTTGAGTAGAAAATGCCTAATATCGGCCGATAATATCAGTCGGGCTCTAGTTTACAGTGTAGGCGTATGGGATTGTTCATGCCGGTTAACGTACCGGCATCTGAGCCCCGCTCTCCGTCGCTGCTTGGGACAGCGTCTTCGTCCTCGGCGGGTTTTTCTTCCTCCAGATGATCAGCGCCATCACCTTCGTCTCTATCACACTAATCACAGCACGAGTTATAGAGATAAATATACTGCAAGGGCCTGACTTTGGGTTCAACATTGGGGGAGTTGAGATCTCCAACTATCTCAGGACACGTCTGCATGTGTTGAGAAAAGAGACAAAAAACTCGAAACAAATTGCTGAAAAAAGAGAAGAAAATTTTAAAAGGTGACAAAAACAACGTTAAAAAAAAACAAAAAAAAGGCAACAATAACCTAAAAAAATTCTAAAAAAGGTGATAAAAAAGTTGGAATAAAATGACGAAAAAGCGACAATAACGTAAAAAAAAAAAAGGTACTGTTCTATGTACCACACACACACACACACACACAGACAGACAGCCACACACACAGAGACACACACATACATACATACAGAGACACACACACACACACACCTAAATCAGTCCATAAGATGAGCAGGAGAGAACTCAACCCCAATAAATGTTGCATGAAAGTTGAAAGTGAGTTTATTAAATGTTGTTTAGTCATTGCCGATCGTTCCAGATCTCGGACTTTAAGCGTTGCCACTTTAGGAACTCTGTAGTCTTTCTAACTTTCTACGTCATTATTTACCAGACTTTGAGGATCCGCAGCAGCCGGGCCAGTCGCCTCCACTTCTTCTGATGTTTCTTCATCCTGAAGCGTGTTCTCTTCTTCTTCTTCTTCCTTCTCTCCATCATCATCATCATCATCATAATCATCGTCGTCGTCGCTGTCGAGTGCGTGCGGGCGTGCGTGTCTGCGTTTGGTTCTCTCAGAACAAAGTCTGGCTTCGTCCTCGCCCTGTTTCACATCTACGCTCAGAGAGACACACAGACGACCACAGTCTGGATCAGAGACATGAGTTAAAGGAGACCTATCATTAGGGTTGGGCATCGAGAACCGATTCCTAATCGGAATCGATTAAAAAATTACGATTCCATCGGAATTTCTGTATTGTTTCTGTATTGGAATCGTTTTGGAATCGTTTGGAGGATTTGGTTTCAAATCCAATCATCACTTCCAAATTTAACATGCGCAAGTTTGGGTTTCCGTAGCGGCCAGGTGCTTGTTGTGTTGCAGCCTTGGAGCACAGTAAGCGGTGCTCTAGTGTGGCTTTATTTTATGTTGAAAAAGCTGTAAAACTGCAAACCACCTTTGAATCAAAATAAAACTTTCCTCTTATTTGTGATATGAGCATGTGACCCGTTTCAACTCCACCACTCAAAGAATCAGAATCGAGAATCGATAAGAACTGGAATCGAAAGGAAGAATCGGAATTGGAATCAGAATCGTTAAAATCCAAACGATGCCCAACCCTACCTATCATATACTGTGTTAACATTCACACTTGTATTTTGTTTGGAGGTTATCAGAAAGTGAGACTTTATACAGTCACAAATCGCTGATGAAGGTTTCTAAACCAAATATTAGGTCTCCTGCACACTGGCTGCGTGGCATGAGTGTTGCGTTTCTGTTGCGTGTCAGTTGCGTGGCGGCAATGTGGCGTTTTCTATGTCTTTCCCCACCAGAAAGGTGTCTGACGCAGCGCTGCTGCTAGCCTTGTCTGGACACATGGATGTTTGCCATAAACATAAACATAAATATATACCGATCTGATTACAGCAAAGACAACGTCGGCAGTATAGACGGCAAAATAGGCTCCAGAATATTTCCTTCTTTTAAATCACATTTATATATCTGCATTTATATCAAAACCTCGAGAGACTTTCAAACATCAACATTTCATTTATTAAATGTATGTCAAAATGTCAAAATGACATGACAACATTTCCTATTCCATGTTGTCTGGAGACGCTTCTAACACGCTGGTGTGTCGCGTGAAAAATAGGCGTCGGTGTAAAAAAATTCAGTCTCTGTAACCATAACAAACAGTGTTAACCGAAGGAACAGTAGGAGCTGGTTGAGCCATCACTGCAGCAGCGTTAGCACGTAGGCTACTTCCACAATGCGTATTCATGACTCAACCAACTCCTTCTTGTCGGTTATTGGCTGGAACACTGTTTGTTATGTTTGGTGGTGCAGGTTGGTGCAGTTTGTTTTTGTTGCCGTTTGGGTAGCCTGAGCTGTCTACAGAGACCACATTTTTTTACAGTGTGTTCAGGGGACAGGCAGCTAGCAGATAGTGAGGAGATGTTTGCTGTATGTGACAAAAAATATTGTAGCCTAAAAAGAGCACGTTTAAAGTTAGATCTTTCCCTGGCGTTAGCGTGTTTCTACATGTAGGAGTGTTTCTATCCTGCCTGGAGAAGACCAACAGCTAGTTTTGGTATGTGGATTTCTTTTTAAAAACTCTATAAAGTGTCTTTGAGTACCATATGAATAAAATATATTATTGTTATTGTTATATAGAACCACATTGGGGGGGTAGAGACAAAAACATCAAAAGGTGACAAATGTTGGAAAAAGCGTCAAAGACTTGGAAAAAAACGTTGAAAAGGGAGACAAAAATGCCCAAAAAATTGCCCAAAAAAAGACGACAATTGGGAGGGTTGAAACCGCCCCCCCCCCCTTTATTATAGCTATGAGAGAAAATACATGAAAGCATAACAGGTGTCCTTTAATATTTATAGAAGAGAGTTAGTTACCTGAGCTTTGGTGAGTAGAACACGTTACAGTTTCTGTCTCTTCTGACCTAACGACGTCATCGTCTCTTCTCCTCTTTACCTGAAGAACAACAAGTCCTTTTATGTTTCAGAATCATCACTCAGAGGGTGTGTGTGTGTGTGTGTGTGTGTGTGTGTGTGTGTGTGTGTGTGTGTGTGTGTGTGTGTGTGTGTGTGTGTGTGTGTGTGCGTGCGTGTGCGTGTGTGGATGCGTGGGGTAGAGTAAGTGTGTCTCTGTGTGTCTCTGTGTGTCTGTGTGTGTGTGTGTGTGTGTGTGGGGGTAGAGCAAGTGTGAGAGCAAGGTGTGTGTGTGTGTGTGTGTGTGGGGGTGGGTAGAGCGAGTGTGAGCAAGTTGTGTGTGTGTGTGTGTGTGTGTGTGTGTCTCTGTTGGTCTGTCTGTGTGTGTGTGTGTCTGTGTGTGTCTGACTGTGTCTGTGTCTGTGTGTGTCTGTATCTGTGTGTGTGTGTGTGTGTGTGTGTGTGTGTGTGTCTGCGTGTGTCTGCTTGTGTGTTTGTGTCTGCGTGTGTGTGTGCGTGTGTGGATGCGTGGGGTAGAGTGAGTGTGTCTCTGTGTGTCTGTGTGTCTGTGTGTGTGTGTGTGTGTGTGTGTGTTTCTGATTGTGTCTGTGTCTATGTGTCTGTGTGTGTGTGTGTGTGTGTGTGTGTGTGTGTGTGTGTGTGTGTGTGTGTGTGTGTGTGTGTGTGTGTGTGTGTGTAAATAAAAGCCGTTGTGCGTCACAGTTTACCCTGAAGGACGGCAGTGGAGGCTTTTGGCTCTTGTGGCCGCCGATGTGACCGAGTGGATTCAGAAGAACGCTCGCTGCTCCGCTCTTCACCGGAGAAACTTGGATCTTATGAAGAAAAACAACAACAACAACAAACACATTATTCTTCAGCTCTGGTCTTCATCTTATTGTCATCAGAAAAAGATCTGAACATGTTGGACCTGAAGAAATACTCTGCTTCAGACGAGGCTCTTCTGAGGCTGCTGCCAGTGGTCAAAGCCTCCAAAAAATCATAACTTAAATGCTTTGCTGTCTTTTCAACTTTTCAACTTTTCTTTATTACCGTCTCTTCAGGCTGAGTGGCTGTAACCTGTCAGAGAGAAGCTGTGAAGCTCTGTCCTCAGTTCTCAGCTCCCAGTCCTCTAGTCTGAGAGAGCTGGACCTGAGTAACAACAACCTGCAGGATTCAGGAGGGAAGCTACTGTCGGCTGGACTTCAGAGTCCACACTGTAAACTGTAAACTCTCGGGTCAGATCATGTTAATATAATAATGTTGCATATGATGTAGATGTAGAGATCATAGAATGTATATGTAGTAACAGGGCTTCCCACAGAAAATATGTTAGTTAAGGTAGTGGGGTGGGGTTTTCGGTCAGACTGTTTGTGTTTGTGTGTGTGTGTGTGTGTGTGTGTGTGTGTGTGTGTGTGTGTGTGTGTGTGTGTGTGTGTGTGTGTGTGTGTGTGTGTGAGGTAGATAACTTACCTTTGTTGTCTTCTCTTGACGGTCCCACCAGTCCTCAAACGCGTTGAACGCGCCACCTTCAATCACTCTGCGTGTTATGTCCTTCTTAATGATCGACTTCAGTTCATCTGCAATAACTTCTAAAACCTTTTCCACCGTGACTTCGTGAGGGTTCTTTATCGGCGCGGTGGGATAGTCTGGCGGAGGGACTAAGGGGTTAAACCTGGGGAACGGCGGAGCGAGAAAGGGCGGTCGAGGGAACGGGGGAGGTTTATCCAATGGGCCTGCGGGCCGTGGCGGTAACGGGTACGCAGCGTGCACAGGGAAAGATGGAGGGGGTCCGAGGAAAGCTGGAGGGGGAGGAATGAAGGGAGGAGGGATGGGAGGAGGGATGTGACGGCCTGGAGGAGGGATCCGGCCTGGAGGAGGGATAGGACGGCCTGGAGGAGGGATGGGATGGCCTGGAGGAGGGATCCGGCCTGGAGGAGGGATAGGACGGCCTGGAGGAGGGATGGGATGGCCTGGAGGAGGGATCCGGCCTGGAGGAGGGATAGGACGGCCTGGAGGAGGGATGGGATGGCCTGGAGGAGGGATGGGATTGCCTGGAGGAGGCATATGATGGCCTGGAGGAGGGATCCGGCCTGGAGGAGGGATAGGACGGCCTGGAGGAGTGATGGGACGGCCTGCAGTAGGGATGGGATGGCCTGGAGGAGGGATGGGACGGCCTGGAGGAGGGATGGGACGGCCTGGAGGAGGGATAGGACGGCCTGGAGGAGGGATAGGATGGCCTGGAGGAGGGATAGGACGGCCTGGAGGAGGGATAGGATGGCCTGGAGGAGGGATAGGACGGCCTGGAGGAGGGATCAGGCCCGGTGGTGGGATCCAGCCTGGCGGAGGGATGGGGATGGTGCCATTCGGCAAGCGAGGTGGAACCGGTGGAACAGACCGAGGAAAGGGAGGGACGGGGAACGGGAAAGGGGGGACGGGTGGATGGGAGATGACAGATTTAAAGTTTGGAGGAGCGATGGAAGGGGGGAGGTGAGCGGACGGAGCCGGAGGAACCGGGGAGATCTGGCACCGTCTGGGCTCCCCGTCTTCATTCGCTGCATGATGCTCCTGAACAAAAACACATTCAAATCTGAATGACTCATTTGTAGATCGACATAAAAACCTGAATCTGTGGAATTAGTTTTTGTCAGTTTTCAGCGGTGAGTTTTCTGCTATTGTGTCCGATCTTAATTCTTAGATAATTCCTAAATTCTTCCGAATTCTGGGTCTGCAAAAAAAGGGGACGAATTCTTTGAAAAACAAGCCAAAAATAACCAGGGTTCAACAATGTCCCTAAAGTAACACGCCAGGTTGGGAAAGTTAGGGCGCATGTAGAGATGTTGAGGAATTACCCTGAGAACAACAGGAACTACGGCAATAACATAGAAAAATGTGCCAATAACGTTGGAAAATGTCACAAGTCCTACACAATCTGGATTGTGGCCATAACATCTACATCTTATAACTTATTCCCTGTTACATATTGTTCTTAAATTATATTATTCTTTTCTTGTTTGTCAAGCAATTCTATTATGTTAACATTATTGTCTTTTCATAGTCATAGACAGTTAATACTTCGTAATAAGCTATTGCACTGTTCAATCCCTGCACGGTTCTCTTTTGCACACAGTCTACCATAGCACCTCATCATGGTCATTACATCACATGGTCACATGGTCACTGCACTAATTGTTAACTCTTTACATTTCTGTGAGTGATTTTTATGCATGTGAGATATATGTGTTTGGTGTGTTATGGTTGTCTAAGCTACTGGATGCCTAAAATTTCCCTCTGGATGAATAAAGTATCTATCTATCTATCTATCTATCTATCTATCTATCTATCTATCTATCTATCTATCTATCTATCTATCAAATACATCTAAATAAGTGTCAAAAATGTTCTAAACAAAGATGAAAACTAGCAACTAAGCCCTGCCCGTTGGAGGACTTACCGTGTCTCCGTGAATCTTCTGAGTGAAATCAGACGGAGACTGGGGGGAGTTTCTCGTCAGAAAAAAAACAGCTTGAGCAGTTTCATCCTCCAGCGACAACGCATCAACGTCCTCCACATCGTCGTGGCAATGGCAGCCGGTTGTGATGTCGCAGGAAGTGCAAACAAGCGAGCCGTCTGAGAGCGGCGAGGTCGGACTGTCCTGATTCTGATCAAGAAACGTTAAAGTCCTCCTGTCCAAGTGCGACGGTTCAGTCTGGCTGTTTGTCAGCAAACTCTCAATACGGGAGTCCAAACTCTCGGAAGAACCGTCTGTAACGCGTTCGTGTTGCCGCGGCAGCGAGGAAGCGGCCGTCTGCTGGGCGGCTGTGAAGTTAAATCTCAGGATGCTGAAAGAGTCTGGAGACGTACCGGTGACCCCAAACCCGTCCGTGGACTCCTGAGCAGGGGAGGCGAGGTCTGTGTTGTTGTGAGTGGAGGATTGTGTGTTGTGACTGCACAGAGTGAGCTGCTGTCTGCTGGTTGCGTTGTTGTAATGCTTTAAAAAAACGTCAGGGTCCTCGGCAGATCGTCTGCTGGGAAACCTCGCCACGAGTTTACGTCTCAAGGGGTTGTGGACACTGAGGACGGAGACGGAGGGCTCCCCCTGCAGGACGGGAGTCGCCTGCAGACTGGAGTAACACGAGTCCTGGGAGAAGCAGGGAGTTCCCTGAGAGCGAGGGGTGAGCCCGAAGCTGCCCGGCGTGTCCTGCCAAATACTGGAGTAGGCGGTGTCCAGAGACAGGGTGGGGCTTAAGCTGCTCGGCTGCCGCTGATTGGCTGCGCTGCCCTGGTAGAGAAAACAACATGAGAATCATTATCCTTAAAGAAGACTATTGTATCTATAACGTTAAAAAAATATCTTTTAGTAAGATAGCTTTAATAAATGGATAGCTTTACTGTTAGGCCCCTATCTTTCACCCGGCGCAGCGCAAAGCCAGACGCAAGTGTCTGCTAATTTAAGACTGACTCAGTTGTCAGTTTCCCGTCCAGCTCCCACGTTGTTTAAATAACAAATGCACCTGCACCCATCTGTGGCCCATGGGGGTACTGGTCTTACAGGGAGGTGTGTTCAGGTGCATTCTGGGCGTGCTGGTCTTACAGGGAGGTGTGTTCAGGTGCATTCTGGGCGTGCTGGTCTTACAGGGAGGTGTGTTCAGGTGCATTCTGGGCGTGCTGGTCTTACAGGGAGGTGTGTTCAGGTGCATTCTGGGAGTATTGCTATCTTGAGGCAGCGGGAAGTGATCGCGCCATTGACCAACAAAAACCTGGTCTAAAGTCAATAACGCAGCATTTCATTGTTATTTTAACAGAGCATTAGTAAAATGTTCCTAGGCTCGTGCACAGCAGGCACACACTATGCTTGTTACACACACAGGGACGCACAGTAGCAGCACACACACACACACACATGCAGAAGATTACAAATACAAATATTACGGTGCAAATCCTCCATCATAACAGCAATGCTCCAAGGTCCAAACGCGCCTGGCTTTTAAAGGGAATGGGAGATGATGTCTGATTGGTTGATTACATGTTACGCCCAAAACACACCTCTGATTAATGAAGACACTAAGGACAACCCTTTAGAACCAGGCGCCCGGTGCACGGACACTTTTTACCGCCGTGAAACTAGCAAAAGTGGATTTGGACACGCCCTAAACACACCTGCGCCAGGCGCTTCATGCCGTGGGCTTAGATCGTGTTGTGCAGCGGTCGCGCGGAGGCACAGTGGCCCAGTACTCCAGCCACCAGTGTTGGAATATAAGGGCATGCCACCCGCCAAAGTGGCTAGTGAGAGTGTTTGAAATCTACGGTGAGTGCTAATGTCAAGCCCTGAATACAGGTATATTCAGACACACAGTAAGAGAAAAATAAAGTGTTTTTCAAACATTAAAGCATGTAAACATGTTCTAGTAGAAACACAGAATACAATAATGAACCTGGCAACGGTATATAATAGATGTGCTTCTAAAATGTTTACCAGCAGACTGTCGATTAAGCTCTGGAGCGTTGGCTCGCTGCTGCCCACCGGCAGCATGCACGGAGTGTAAAAGCCTCGGGAGAGCAGCTGCAGATGCCGCGCCCTGTTTTCACCTGAGGAAGGCAACATTCAACAACAACAACGTTAAAAGGTAACTTCGGTACTTTCCAACCTGGACCCTACAGTATGTTCCCATGTCTGTGTGTCTGAGTGACTGATGGGAACAACAATCTCTGAAACTGGTCCAGTATTAAACAAGAACCAAGCAGTAACGTAACCCTACAGGACTAATGTTCAGCAGCAGTTAGAGTCCACTAAAAGTTCAGTTGTTGCCGCTGACAGACTCAGATTGTGTCTGACAACATTATGGGATGGATCCCTACAGAGTTTAACATGAAACAGCCCCGAAATCACCATCACCAAACTCCACCAGACTCCATGTAAATAATCAGGACTTTTATCATCGAGAAACACACTTCATTCAAAGTGGACAGAAACTAAATTAAACTATCAAAAGCCATCTTGGTTCATCTTTCCACTGTTCCAACAATCACCTCTCTTAATTCACCCATTTACATGTGGAGATATGCTGGCTCTATACACGCTAAAAGTCCTGATTATTTACATGGAGTCTGGTGGAAATATGCTGGCTCTATACACGCTAAAAGTCCTTATTATTTACATGGAGTCTGGTGGAAATATGCTGGCTCTATACACGTTAAAAGTCCTGATTATTTACATGGAGTCTGGTGTAGTTTGGTGATGTTAAACTAAAAGGATCTTACTCTTTAACTAAAAGGTCTATCTCTGTAGGGATCCATCTCATAATGTTGTCACACACTTAGAATAATAATCTGAGCCTGTCAGCGGCAACAACAGAACTTTTAGTGATGATAACTGATGCTGAACATTAGTCCTGTAGGGTTACATTACAGCCCGGTTCACGGCTGCTGGTTACAGCGTTCTAGCTTATTACTATTACCATTTTCCAAGATTGTTGTACATGTGCATGATGTATAGTGTGGTATTCCCAGAATCCGTGTTACCTTTAGGATCTATTTCCACGTGGATAACATTTCCCATCACTGAGGTCTGATGGAGGTGCTGCACGGCGTCTCTCGCAGCTCTCACCGTGTCGAAGACCACCTTTGCGATCCCTAAGTGCTTCTTGTTCTTCGGGTTGTAAAATATTTCCACCTCCTCAGCGTTCCCGTAGATATTGCACATGTTAGTGAGGAACGCCTCGTTCACGTTGTCATTCAGCCGGGAAAAGGTCACTTCTTTGGGAGGGACGGGGCCGACGTACCATTCATCAACCTGGAGGGACACAAACAACAACAACAACGACTAGAACTGTGACTGACAACCAGCCTTCAGATCACAGCTCTCATCTTAAACCTCATGATGGATCATTCTGTTGCTGGTATTTATTGTCTGACCGAGGTGTGTGTGTGTGTGTGTGTATGTTTTGTGTGTGTGTGTGTGTGTGTGTGGGTGTGTGTGTGTGTGTGTGTGTGTGTGTGTGTGTGTGTGTGTGTGTGTGTATGTGTGTGCGCATGTGTCTGTGTGTGTGTGTGTGTGTGTGTGTGTGTGTGTGTGTGGTGTGTGTGTGTGTGTGTGTGTGTGTGTGTGTGTGTGTGTGACGGCTGTTAGTGAGAGTCGTAGCGTCTGCTGGTCAACCTTGGCGACATGGCCATTCCAAAAGAGAGGTGATCTCTCAGACACACACACACACACACACACACACACACACACACACACACACACACACACAGATACACTGAATAAAACACACAAAATTGTATGTAAATAATCATTATTTTTTTTAAATGTTGTATGGGTTCTATACAACATACATCCATGTTATTTTTGGGCAATTTGGTTGAAAGACATTAAAAACTTTAAATAAATAAGAAATATGCTGTTTTTAAATAAAAAGTACCCAAAAATGTGAATGCTCTTCGCACGTACAATTCATGATCACTACTTTTATTGAATTTTGGATGTTTTATTCAAGTTTTAGCATTTAAAAAAAATGTAAATGGTTTTAAAACTGTATTCTGACTAAACTTTGAGTCTTTGAAGTCTGATTATCCATCAACATACGTTCCTCTAATAATAGTCTAAATATTTCATCCTTTCTGCTTTTTTAACTCAAAAATTAGGTATAATTTCCTACAAATGAGGATTATTGTCCATGAATTCCAAAAATAAGTGTAAACCATAGTGGTAATAACTTGGTGTTAGTGGTGTTTGGTGGTTGGGTAACAAAAGCAACAAAAACCTTTAAAAAAAAACCCGACAAAAACATAGAAAAAAGCATCAAAAGTGTCGAAGAAAGGGATATAAATGTCAGAAAAAGCATCAAAAAGGTGTTCGTGTCATGGGTTAAGGTGACTCTAATATTTACCTTGAACCTAGAAAGCAGGAGCTCCACGTTGTTGCTTTGGCTCCACAGTCTGCAGACGCGAGGATCTCTGACCGCCTCCACAGGGACCAGACCTAAGTCCTCCACCTGTTGACCAGCAGCAACACACATCAACAGACCCAATAAACTGGTAACAGAGTGGATTATAACGGGGAATATGTCGACATAACAACAATACACATCAACAGACCTAATAAACTGGTAACAGAGTGGATTATAACGGGGAATATGTCGACATAACAACAATACACATCAACAGACCCAATAAACTGGTAACAGAGTGGATTATAACGGGGAATATGTCTACATAACAACAATACACATCAACAGACCCAATAAACTGGTAACAGAGTGGATTATAAAGGGGGAATATGTCGACATAACAACAATACACATCAACAGACCTAATAAACTGGTAACAGAGTGGATTATAACGGGGAATATGTCTACATAACAACAATACACATCAACAGACCTAATAAACTGGTAACAGAGTGGATTATAACGGGGAATATGTCTACATAACAACAACACACATCAACAGACCTAATAAACTGGTAACAGAGTGGATTATAACGGGGAATATGTCTACATAACAACAATACACATCAACAGACCTAATAAACTGGTAACAGAGTGGATTATAACGGGGAAATATGTCTACATAACAACAATACACATCAACAGACCTAATAAACTGGTAACAGAGTGGATTATAACGGGGAATATGTCGACATAACGGGAAGTGCAGGTTTAGCGATACTAAATAAATAAATATAATAATAAATAAATAAATTTAGGGCTGAGCGATATGGAGAAAATCAAATAGCACGATACTTTTGACCAAATACCTCGATATCGATACCGCAACGATATTATAGTGTTGACTACTGGTGCTTTCACAAAATATTTACACAATGAGATTTTAGATAAATAATCATCAGTGATGTGGATATAATGACAAAGTGGGTAAAGGTGAATAATAGAACAGTTACAGTCTAGTAAGTTCAGAAAAGTACATCACTTTACTGTAATGTAGCCTTTACAACCAGGAAAAGATACTTACGTCATATCACAATATTATGATATCCAAAATCTAAGACTATATCTAGTCTCATATCACAATATTGATATAATATCAATATATTGCCCAGCTATAGTTGATGTTGTAATAAAGGTCTTAAAATTCATTCATAAAAAGGTCCTAAAAAGGTCTTTAGAAGTCTTAAATTTCACTTGGTGAAACATGGAAACTCTGTTTTAAGGTGTTGATATCAGTTCATATTTGCACTAAATCGCACAACATTGAAGCTAACATTTGGAAACAATGATTGATTTTTTTTGCCGTTTTCTGTATTTATGTCGCTTTTCCTCAACGTTTCTGTCGCCTTTTCTGAGTTTTTTGATGCTTTTTCAGGGGACATATGTCGACATAACAACCGATAGTGAAAGATGCTCCCAGTGCTGTCAATCCTAACGGTACACTCGGTATCAACATCTGCCTTAGTGGAAAGATTGGCTTATATTTGTTACTGAATATTATGTTGCATTTTAAACATGTCTATGGTTTGAAGTTTAGTTTCTTCTGTGATGCTGTTTGTACGTTTATCTGCTTTATTTTACTGTTGCAGTCAACTATTGTCACTACTCTTATAATGTTACCACGCTGCACATATCTGTCTATATGGTTCATACTGAATATCCATATGTATTCTGCTTTTCTTATTATATATTCTGCTAATACACTGCATATATCTATATTATTCTTACTACTATTATAATGTCACTGCTGCTACATTGCACATATCTGTACATGTTGTTCATACATTGTTCATATTACATAGTCATATGTATTCTGCTCTTATAAGGTAACTGCTAATACACTGCACATATTTATATTTAACTTATATCACTCTGAACCACCTTCTGTACACCAACTTTACACTACTGTCTACACGGCTCTATATGTCTTGTCCTGTCTATATTTTGAATATCACGTTGCACTTTTCTGCTCTTTTTGCACATCTTGTTGGACGCAAACTGCATTTCGTTGTCTTTGTACTCTGCACAATGACAATAAATCTGTATCTAATCTAATCTAAAACTGATCCGTTGGATATTCAAGCATTGATTTAGATTTCTGTGTGCTACTATATTAAGTTTCAGTATAGGTATAAACAGTATTTCATCTAAGCCGTATTGAACATTAGTGCATGTGTTTTCCCCGGGTGTTGTTGTCGAGGGCATGTGGAGTCATAGCGGGGGCCAGTGGGGGCCCTTAATAACCAGGTGATAGTGAAAGATGCTCACCGGTAAGTTGAAGTGCTGTCCATCGTAACGGTACACTTTGTAGAGCCCGTTGGTTAGAGCAGGGTCAATCATCAGCTTACAGCTTCTCCAGGGCTCAGCAGGACGTCTGGCACTGTCCATCACATCGGTCACAACCTGGACACACACACAGAGAGAGAGAGAAACACACACACAGACACACACACACACAGAGAGAGAGAGAGAGAAACACACACACAGACACACACACACAGAGAGAGAGAAACACACACACAGACACACAGACAGACAGAGAGACACACACACACACACACAGAGACACAGATATACACACACAGAAACATACACACACACACAGACGCAGAGACACACACAGACGCAGAGACACAGACACACACACACACACACACACACACACACAACACACACACACACACACACACAACACACACACACACAACACACACAACACACACAACACACACAACACACACACACACACACACACACACACACACACACACACACAAAGTAAACATAAATATAAATGTAGCATAACATAGCATTAAGCTAGCTGCGCCGCCTGAGGGAAACACGCCCCAACAGGTGATGGAGACGGAGAGCATCACCTGTTCTCTTCTGTCTAACATTTTAAAAACACGCAGAAACATCAAACATTTCCAAATACTTTAAAGTTATTTTGAACTGTAACTTACCGGAAGCGAAGTTCGACACTTTTGTGGAGCAACATTGTGGAAAAGCTGTTGCTGTTTTCGGTGTTGTTTCCCCACACGGTTGGTCGCGCAGGTAGCCTCAGGTTGGATGAAAGAGGAAAGATCCCTCCGCCAGGAGGCTGCACAGACACAATATAGATCCTTCCGTACAGGCGGAAGGACACGAAAGGTTGGAGGAAGGAGAGTAAACAGTCGACTGCTGTGTTTTTTTGCACAATAACACAATAACACAATAATGTGCTGATGAGTCATAAAAAAAGTGAAAGTTATGTAGAAACATTACGTCATGTTTAAGATATGAAGAAGGCTATATATTCTTTTCTATGGTTCAAAAACAATAATAATGTGTCAGTGTTGTTTTTATATAGGTTATATATGTGTATCACGCACACACATACACACACACAGAAACACACGCATAGACATACACACACGCACGACACACACACACACACACACACACACACACATAACGACATGCACACAGACAACCACACAGACACACAGAGAGACACGCACACCCACACACACAGACACAGAGAGACCGAGAAACATGACATTAAGTCATGTTTAAGATATGAAGAAAGCTATATTTAATATTCTACATGGTTCAAAAACAATAACAATATGTCAGTTTTGTTTTTATATATATATATATATATATATATATATATATATATATACCTATATACATATGTTCATTTAAAAAAGTATATTTTTAGCATTTTTTTATTGTCATTTTTATTTATTTATTTTTGGGGCCGTAAAATTCATGTGAACATTGTCAACAACCAATGGGTGCTCTCGTCCAGCACCAATCAGGAAGAAGCTAGAGACAGTTTGGGTCATGGTTGCTATGGCGCCGTGCTAAGCTAAATGCTAAGCAGAGACAGTTGCTGCTTTTCAACCCTTCTGAAGAGAGATTTACCGGCAGATAAACACAGACCTCCGGCTACTGGAGACATTCATCTGCAGGTACGGCAGAGTCCAAGACAGTTTGGGAAAGTCTGTGAGAGTCCAGTAGAGTCCTGCAGAGACAGGGAGAGTCCTGCAGAGATAGGGAGAGTCCAGGAGACTCTTGCAGAGATAGGGAGAGTCCAGGCGAGTCCTGCAGAAATAGGGAGAGTCCTGCAGAGATAGGGAGAGTCCAGGAGACTCCTGCAGAGATAGGGAGAGTCCAGGAGAGTCCTGGAGAGATAGGGAGAGTCCTGCAGAGATAGGGAGAGTCCAGGAGAGTCCTGGAGAGATAGGGAGAGTCCTGCAGAGATAGGGAGAGTCCAGGAGAGTCCTGGAGAGATAGGGAGAGTCCTGCAGAGATAGGGAGAGTCCAGGAGACTCCTGCAGAGATAGGGAGAGTCCAGGAGAGTCCTGGAGAGATAGGGAGAGTCCTGCAGAGATAGGGAGAGTCCAGGAGACTCCTGCAGAGATAGGGAGAGTCCAGGAGAGTCCTGGAGAGATAGGGAGAGTCCAGGAGACTCCTACAGAGAAAGGGAGAGTCCAGTAGAGTCCTGCAGAGATAGGGAGAGTCCAGGAGAGTCCTGCAGAGATAGGGAGAGTCCAGTAGAGTCCTGCAGAGTTAGGAAGAGTCCAGGAGAGTCCTGCAGAGTTAGGGAGATTCTTTGACAGCTCTGAGAGTCACATAGAGTCCTGGAAAGTCCAAGAAATTCTGTGAAAGTCTGTGAGAGTCCAGGAGAGTCTGAGAGTCTTGCAGAATCTGGAAGTTGCAGTCAGACTGAGGACAGCAGCGCTTTGGGTCTGATTAGTGCAGTTGTGATGTCTATGAGTCTTATCTAACTTCATCATCTTAGTGATGAAGTATTAAAAAGTTATATTGCCTGTGGTAGGAATGATTTCCTGTAGCTGTCCGTGCAACATCAAAGCTGTCGGAGCCTCTAAGAGAAGGTGCTCCTCTGTTGGACAAGTGTGTGTGTGTGGGGGGTTAACTAATTAACAGTTTGTTCAGTGACCTCCTCTCAGCCAATAACGGAGCAAGCCTTCCTGATCAACTTGTTCAGCCTGTTTGTGTGGCTGGCTCCGATGCTGCTGCCCCAGCAGATGGCCGAGGAGAACAGAGCGCTGGCCACAACAGACAGGTAGAACATCTCCAACACCACAACAGACTGGTACAACATCTCCAACACCACAACAGACAGATAGAACATCTCCAACACCACAACAGACAGGTAGAACATCTCCAACACCACAACAGACAGGTAGAACATCTCCAACACCACAACAGACAGGTAGAACATCTCCAACACCACAACAGACAGGTAGAACATCTCCAACACCACAACAGACAGGTAGAACATCTCCAACACCACAACAGACAGGTAGAACATCTCCAAGATCCTTCTGCACACGGTGAAGGATCTCAGCTTCCTCTGCTCATCCCCTTCTTGTAAACAGCAGTGCTGTGTATTTTCCACTTCAGCCTGTTGTCGATGTTGACACCCAGGTATCTGTACTCCTCAACCATCTCCTCCCAGGATGCAAAGGGGCTGCGGAGCCGTTCCATTCCTCCTGAAGTCAATCACCATCTCTCTGGTCTTATCCACGTTCAGCAGCAGGTGATTCTTACCAGACCACTCCACAAAGTTGTCCACCAGCACTCTGTACTCTCCCTCCTGACCATCCCTTATACACCCAACAACTGCAGAGTCATCAGAGAACTTCTGTAGGTGACATGACTCTGGGTTGTACTGGAAGTCTGTGGTGTATAAGGTGAACAGAAAAGGGAGACAGCACAGTCCCCTGTGGAGCCCCCCGTACCACTCACCACCACATCAGACAGAACACGGTCCAGACGGACAAACTGAGGTCAGTCTGTCAGGTAGTCAGTGATCCAGGAGACTGTGGTCTGTCTGTCAGGTAGTCAGTGATCCAGGAGACTGTGGACGCACCAACACCCATCATCTGCAGCTTCTCACCCAGTAGCAGTGGCTGGATGGTGTTGAATGGACTGGAGAAATCTAAATCTGTCATTCTCACAGTGCCGCCACCGCCATCCAGGTGCCAATGAGCTCGCTGCAGAAGATAGATGACAGCGTCGTCTACTCCTAGACAAGGCTGGTCCAGAGAAGATCTCACCTGCGGCCTTATTTATTCTCAATATGCTAGTCAAGTAATTTGTATATTTCTTATATTCATCTTCTGTTTCCTTTGTTCTAAATTGTAGAAACTGCTCCTACAATAGTTTTTTTTTTACAAGCATTTTCTAGTCCCCACGTAATCCAGGGTTTGTCTTCATATGTATTTGTCCTGTTGTAAAGGGCAATTTTGGTCATACAGAGTGGTAAATGGAGACATGAATTCATCATAGGCTTTAATTGGGTCATGATTTAAATAGACCAGCTTTGCTGCCTTAACCCCTCCTTTTTTTTTAAGATTATTTTTTGGGTATTTGTAGGCCTTTATTGACAGGACAGCTGAAGAAATGAAAGGGGGGAGAGACAGGGGGGAATGACATGCAGCAAAGGGCCGCAGGTTAGAGTCGAACCCACGGCCACTGTGTTGAGGAGTAAACCTCTAGATATAGGTGCCCACTCTACCAACTGAGCTATCCAGGTGCCCAGCCTTAACCCCTCCTTAAGGGCCTCTCTGGTGTCAGGTGTTTTTTTCCGAGTCAACTTAGCAATTTTGGAGTTTCTCTGTGTATTTTTCTTTGAGAAATTTTGCAGGGTTGCAAACACGGGATGATGGTCACTTATATCAGTAGCTAAGTTTCCATCCACTTGTCAATCGAATTATCTGAAGTTCGGTAAAAAAAACTCATGCGAATCCCGCATCCCGCAACGCCCTGCTGTGATGTTCATATGCACAGAGTAGTCAGGATCCGGTATAGGAGACACTTAAGCCTGTCAAAAAAACTAAATCGAAATCCAACGATTATAGAAGTTATCTCACGTTTTCTTCATCATAGTGTCAGATAACGTCCATAATAATTGGACATTGGGTTAGATTATTTGACAGTTTTCCGTGGTTATGATGGGTAATATGAGAGAGAAATTTGGTGATGATTGATCATTGTTTTGGTTAAGCTTTTTCCTCGCCATACGGCCACTGATGAAGAAAACCTGAACGTGAGATAACTTCTATAATCGTTGGATTTCGATTTACTTTTTTTGACAGGCTTAAGTGTTCATGACAAGATATGACCATGATACATCTGGTGATGATTGATTGTTGTTAGATTTTAAACCACGTTAAGCTTTTTCACGTTAAACCGTTTCACGTTAAGCGTTGAATGTCCCTGTCGTAACCTTTGTTGGTCATTTCCTTCGCGAGCTGCTGATAAATGATGGCGTTTCTTAGATTTTTGCTATCTAAAATAGCTGTTATATTTTTCTGGTAAATTAAATTAAAAACGTATCTCGTCTCCTCGTTTGTCCGCTTGCATCTGTTTTTGTTGACACCTGTCATGTGTGCAAACAGATCGGGGTTATTGCGGATTGCAACCATAAAATGACCTAAAGCGTAATCGCAATTCATTATTTATTTGGCAAATAACATTTCCATCAGCGTTTATCGCATAAGCCGTATATCGGTCAAGAGAAAATCCGATGAGACCGAACGTATTTTCTTTGAGTCGATATTCATGAAATTCAATAAGATTTTACTGTTTCCATAAGGCATTTTTCATTTGATATCACGTAATTCGGATAAAAACGGGTCGATGGAAACATAGCTAGTGATAAGCAATCCACTTATTACTCTATTTCCAATTTCATTGGTAAAGATGTTATCAATTCAGTTGTTATTCTAGTTGGCTTTAAGATTGAAGCTAATAGACCTACTGGTATACTATACAATGTGTTGATAAAATCTCTGCTGGGTTTGTGCTCCTTTAATTTTAACAAATCTAGATTAAAGTCTCCACATAAGATGATCATCTTATTATTATGTCTGTTATCATACATGTCAACCGTCTTCTCATTAAAAGGTAACAAGACGAGATCCAGGTGTTCTATAGATGCAGCTTATTAATATATTCGTTGTTTTCTCCACCTCCATTTCTACATTAACACATCCCATGATATTTTCCATTTTTGTTGACATTTCCCTTACTTTTGTAAACTTAAATTTGTTCATTGAGGTCAATTGTTTCTAGATTCAAGTTTTCATAGTTTCCATGTGCATATGAAATACTACTCACATAGTTAGGTTGTCCAAATTCACCAAGATAGTCACGCTTCCCATGGAGTTGTTTTTTCTATTTTATTATTCAAGTAAAAACAGATAGATAGATAGATAGATAGATAGATAGATAGATAGATAGATAGATAGATAGATAGATAGATAGAGAGAGAGAGCGATAGATAGACATTATAAAACACAAATTGGGAAATTACTCTGTTACAGCATCAGGTTACAGGGAGACACACACACACATGTACAGGCACACATGCACACACACACACACACACACACACACACAAACACACACACACACAAACACACAAACACACACATACACAAAACAATTGTGATGACCCCTCCCACTCATGTGAGCTGGGTAGGAGGCAGGCAGAGGTGTGGTAGTCTACACCTGGTTCACATTAGCTTGATTGACTCTCTGTCCTTTATAGAGGGCCGGAGGTTCAGGTCTGGTGATCTCTCAATCCTCACATCCAGAAAAGGTTGGTTTTTGAGTTTTCCTCACTTTATTATTGACGTTTGCTTACACTTCTGATATACATATTAATGATATGTGAGTGTAATTAATTATGGGTTAAATAAAATTAGCTTTAATGTAATCCTTAATTTGGTGTGGCCTCCTTTCTGTCTTGAATTTAAGCGGATTCATGACAAAGTGGGGACTTATAATATTATATAGCGTTTGAGTTAAGACTTTTGTTACTTTAAGTCTAATTGGTATTGCATCAGTTTGGTTGTTCTAATTTGCATTGAGTTATTTCTCTGGTCAGAGAGGTAAGAAGCCAGACTGACTTTCTGAATTGTGACTGCTGTACTTGCTTTGGAGATTCACATGTCGGTACGTTTAGCGTGTAGAGAATCCCTGTAAATCAGGACTTTTAGCGTGTATAGAGCCAGCATATCTCCACATGTAAATGGGTGAATTAAGGGTTTATTTCAACCAGAGTGGTGATTGTTGGAACAGTGGAAAGATGAACCAAGATGGCTTTTGATGGTTTTATTTACTTTCTGTCCACTTTAAATGAAGTGTTTTACGATGATGGAAGTCCTGATTATTTCCATGGAGTCTGGTGAAGTTTGGTCATTTTTGGGGCTGTTTCATGTTAAACTAAACTGATCATACTCCTTAACTAAAAGGTCTCTCTGTAGGGATCATCCCATAATCTTGTCAGATTTACAATAATCTGAGTCGGTTAGCGGCAACAACAGAACTCTTAGTGGACTCTAACTGAACACTAGTCCTGTAGGTTACATTACAGCCCAGTTCATGGATGCTGGTTGCAGCCTTGGTGCTCAATACTGGACCAGTTTCAAGGAGTTTTTTTTCACATGTCTTACACACAAATGAATAGTGAAATGTGGTCTAGCTTGAAAGATCTCCCCCTTTAATCAGATTTCTGAGAGTAACGGCCCACATACTCATCAGATTCACATTATACTAAACCTTCAGAAAATACCACCAGTACCGTTTCCTCATACAAACAATGAAGCTTAACTTTTTTTTTTTTGTCTTAGTTGACGATGATGATGATGTGTGCAGCCGTGGGTCTCTGGGTCCTATCAGCGGTGATCTGCGTGGCCAGAGGCCACGACAACGACCAGGCCATCAAAGGCTCTGTAGTGGACTGCAGCGCCAACTCCATGGTGAACGAAGCAAACGACAGCTTCTCCCTGGTGAACACCGCCAACAACAAGTTTTCCTTCCGACTCTACAGAAAGTTAGCAGCTCAAGCTGACTCACAGGGACAGAATATCTTCTTCTCCCCCTTTTGTGTGTCGACCGCCTTGGCTGCGTTGTCTGTGGGAGCGCAGGGGGAGACTCACCATCAGCTTTTCAGTGGTCTGGGTTTCAACAGCTCCCTCCTGACGCAGACGGATGTGGACCAGGCCTTCCAGACCTTCCTCCAGAGGGCCAACAACACATCTCAGGAGGACGCCAGCGAAGGGACTGCAGTGTTTGTGGACGACCACTTCAAGCCAAAACCAAAGTTCCTGCAGACCCTGACTCAGTCATACTTTGCCGATGGGTTCAATGTGGACTTCAGCCAAGCCACAGAAAGTGCTGATACCATCAATAAGTACGTGGAGGAGAAGACCAACGGGAAGATTGACAAGCTGGTGGAAAACCTGGATCCAAACACAGTCATGTATCTCATCAGCTACATCTACTACAAAGGTAAGAAGGTCCTGTGGGATGACATTTAGTCAATAAATTAATGTTAACATATTGAGGTTAAATTGTGTGTATCAAACCAAAGGTTGTATTATTTCTGCTCGTTAACAGGAAAGTGGGCGACTCCGTTTGACCCTAAACTCACCAAGCAGGACGACTTCAACGTGGACGAAAACACCAAGGTTCAGAGTTTAACTCTTAATTCAGTAATTCTTTTGAGTCCTAGTAATTCACAGGGCTGAAGAGACCTCACAAACTTTCGGTGTTCAGCCCAAACCTAGAGCGGGGTCCGTTGGCATTCTTCATTTACCAAAGATATCAAGTATTTTTCATGCTGTTAACACAAGTTTGAAAACCTGATGGTTGTAACACCATAATTTGTTCTGCTTTTCCCCTTTTGCATCACACAAGACATTGTATACACTTTATATTCTACTTTCTACTACACTGTACATAACTTATACATTGATGCTACAAACTTTATACTACACACTTTATACTGTACACACTTTATACTAAGCATTGTTCATTCTGTGTTTCCATGTTTAAATGGTCATGGTCCAGGTTCCAGTCCTCATGATGAATCTGGAGGATGATTTCTACACCTATCACGACGACCAGCTGAACACAACAGTCCTTCAGCTCCCCTTCACCAGCTCCTACTCCATGCTGCTGATGTTGCCTGACGTCATGGCAACGCTGGAGAACGCAATCTGCCCAAAACTCGTCACCAAATGGTTGAAGGCTATGATGACACCCAGGTTTGGAGAATCTTAATTTATGCGTGTAACATGTGGAAGGTTTGACAGACCTTTTAATGAAAGCGTAAGATCGTTTCAGTTTAACATGAAAAGGCCCCAAAATCACAATCTCCAAACTCCACCAGACTCCATGTAAATAATCAGGACTTTTATTGTAAAACTCACTTCATTCAAAGTGGACAGAAACTAAACAGGTGGAAATATGCTGGCTCTATACACGCTAAATGTCGTGATTATTTACATGGAGTCTGGAGTTTAGTGATGATGATTTCAGGGCCATTTCTGGTTAAACTAAAAGGATCTTACTCTTAGGTCTATGGCACATTGTTTTAAGGCCCTAGTAGCCAAATGAATTGTGCCCTAGTCAGATTACTGAATGTTTTCTCTCCCCCCCCCCCAAAATGAAATTTTTTTTTTTTTTTTTTTTTTTTTTTTTTTTTTTTTTAGGAGACATGAAGTATATATTCCAAAGTTCTCCATCAAGTCTTCCTACAACCTCAACGATGTGCTGTCAGAAATGGGAATGACAGACCTGTTTGGTGATCATGCAAATTTCAGAGGCATTTCAGAGAAGCAAGGACTGGCAGTCTCAGATGTAAGTAAACAGAGCATGTGTTTTGTTATCTCACCCATTCAATTCATCTGTCATCTCACTTACTCTACGTTGCGCCGCAGGTTGTTCACCAAGCTACGCTGGACGTGGACGAGACCGGAGCCACCGCTGCAGCTGCCACAGGCATCGGCATCGGACTGACTGCCATCCTGTTCCCTGTCCCGGTGTTGAAGTTCAATCGTCCATTCATGGTCATCATCACTGAAAGTAACGCGGAGAAAATCCTCTTCTTGGGAAAGATTATCATCCCAACCATCTGATGGATCATCACTTTGTTTGCTCAAGCACAGCTGTTGCATCTCATATAAACAAATCAGAAAAAAAATGGTTTGTCTCTTGCTTTGAGTGTAAACAGTTTTTATTGAACTCTTTGAAGGTAAAATGTAGGGATAAAAAAAATTAAAATAAGCATTTGGTATTCATTTATAACAATCAGATTTTAAAAATGCAATGGAGCTCAACAGTGACCGTCCACTTTGTGAAGCAGTCTGGTTTTGGGTTTTAAAATCCTTTTACTTAAGTAAAAGTACTTCTTCCACACTGTAAAAGTCCTGCATTGAAAATGTTCAGTAAATGCCTTAGGTATCATCAGGAAAATGTGTAAAAGCACTCACACAGTCTTCACAATTTGGAAACTGGAAACCATGGAGTTCATACTAACCCTCATCTACAGGAGCATAAAAATGAAATTGCATTTTAAAGTTGACTGGACACCTCAAAACCAAAGTGGGAATGCTGTATGTTAAAAGGCTGACACTACACTGGATTACTGGCTTGACTGTGGGAATAGTAGAATTATTGAGAATGGGTTCATGTGGTACGAATGCTATTAAGTTGAATAATACAAATGTTTGAAAGCTGCCCTAGACCCTTTTCCACGTGACGACGCCACAATGGACTGCAAATCGCCAGTAATTTAAACTATGCAGACGAGTGGAATGTTTCCATCAGTTTGAAAAACATAACTCTAAAACTATAGCTTCTATTAAACAAGTTGAGGTAGGGTGTCTGGTTGGTGCTCACAAAGAGTATTTGTTGGAGATAGCAGGATTGGATACCGCCCCTTCATTCTTAGTCTGTTTTTACTGACCTCATTAAACGTCTGCCGGACTTCAGTCAACGCAATCTGTACCACTGTGTGGTTAAATTGGCACATAAGCCTGCTTGTTTGTCCGGATGTGCCGGCTTGCAGTCTAAATATGTCGCATGAAAGTGATGCTTTTGAAAACATTTGACAAATGAAAGTTTTAAAATGGTATGTCTATTCTGTCTCTGTGGAGATGAGAACAATCAGAACGTGGCAACAACCCGCCCAGAACTGCAGTTCACTGCGGGTCAGCGACATAACGCCAAAGTGTCTACGTTGGTAGGATTAGCAGATAAAATGCCTTCTAAAGCTAAAAACCCCGTTTGCAGCGGTGGAAGCTCCAACGGCCGCTACGAGCCGTTGAACCGCTTCTCGCTGTCTCATCTCCTCCAGCGGCAGGGCTCCGAGCATCGGAGAGCCCCACTCGGTGCTGTGTGTGTGTTGTAGTAAAGAGAGAGAATGGGAGAAGGAAGTTTGTGTGACGTGGACCAGGGGCCTCATTTATAAAACTGTGCGTAGATTCTATTCTGAAAGATTTTGTGCGCAAAAAAGTCAGAATTTTCGTACGCAAAAACAATATTCTGATTTATAACACCTTGCGGCGCACACCGGTACGCACTCTTCTGGTTATAAATACGGGCGTGCGTTACCTTATGCGGTTGTGCACGATCCTCACGCTCCTCCCAAGGTCGTCCCATTTTTGTCCTAATAAGGTTAATCAATCAATGAATAGTCCAGCCTCGAAAGGAGCCCTTGATCACCAATCATGAAACACGATTCAGTGATTGTGAGACCGATGTGCTCCCAACAGAGGTAGAACATCGAAACAAAATCCTGTTTGGAAGCTGTAACCCTTGTGTAGTGTTCATATTGTTGTTACGCAGCCTTACACTTTTTTTTATTCGCTTTGGTACTATTATCGCAAGTATGTGGTAAAACCTCACAACTGTTAGTACGAAACTCAAAGCAGATCATCAAAAAGTTTTTTTTTTCAAACGTAATCACATGTTCAATTGACTAAGTACAACGCACAAAATTACACATTCACTTTTTCACCACACCTAATCAGTGTGTCATCAAGAACCTTACCTTTCATATGAAGTAATTGTCTTTCACAATGCAATGCTCACAATACTTTTGAAATGCTTCTCATCTGATTTGTGTAAATACATTTGACCAACACTTAATCCAACTGATCTTAATGGTTAATCACTAAACCATTTGGTAAACCTATATATTTCCATTTCAGCAATACAGTATATGGATTTTGAGAACTATAGAAATAAAATATGTGTTTGTAAGAACATATAAATAACCACACCTGATGAGAACTCGTTATTGCTAATTGTTTACAGTTTCTCAATGAAATTGAGCTGGCCTGTCAAGGTGAAGGGGTCACATATGTAATTGTGTGGGACAATGTCAGTTTTCACCACGCAGAGGTAGTTCAAGCATGGTTTCAGACCCATCCTCGATTCATGACCCTCTACCTGCCTCCATACTCTCCTTTCCTCAACCCTATTGAGGAATTCTTTTCAGCATGGAGGTGGAAGGTCTATGATCGCCATCCCCTTGAGCGTGCCACCCTCCTTCAGGCCATGGATGATGCATGTGATGACATCAATGTAGACCAATGTCAAGCATGGATTCGTCATGCCAAAAGATTTTTTCCAAGGTGCTTGAACAATGAAAACATTCATTGTGATGTGGACGAGAATCTATGGCCAAATGCTCAAGACAGGCTTGAGCCAAATTAATGTAATGTGTGCACTAATTATGTTCTCATTTAGTTACATTATAGAAAATATAACTATGTTACAATTATATCTGAAAAATAAAAACTAATTTGCCCAAATGATTGTAGAGGATGTCTTCATTGATCCTTCACTTGATTACACATAGGAGAGATATTTTGGAAATGATAGATTATGTAAATGTAAGTAATGTAAGTGTATTGCCTAATGTGTAACTGTGTAATATGTATTTTATAGTACTATAGCATATTGATTTCAGCACTTCTAAGGCTGATTTGAAACATGTATCTTGCATTGTTTGCTGTTGGATGAACTGACTGTTAAAAGTACTAAACTGAAAGAAGATCATACTGTTGTGTTTCGGTGATTAAACCAAATGTTCTCATTACATATTACAATAATCTTGTGTTTGAAACGATGATCATGTGGACTGAAAACATTACATCAGGTTTTGAAAGAATGACTAGCTGCGTTACAAGTGTGATCAGTTTGGATATTTGTACTAAGAGTTTTGAAAATGTACACCTTACTTGTGAAAATTGTACCAAAGCGATACAAAAAAACTGTAATACTTAACAGATTTAGCTCAATTACCAATGATATACATCATTTATTGTTCATATTTGCCATTTACCCCTGTGAGATCACATTTATGATCATATGATCATTTTCGTTTTTTGTGAGAAAGGAAATTCAGTTATTAAAAAGGTAAAAAATAGAAACTAGATTTTGGATCATTATTGGTGCAAAACGTGACAATGAAATGTGACAATTTGGTAACTTGTATGGTAACTGTGTGGGAATAGCAGGTGCAGAAAGACAACATTCCCACACACAGACACCTACAATCAGACACGACCACGACAAAGACGCCCAGACACGACACACACACACACACACACACACACACACACACACACACACACACACACACAGATACACATCAAACAAACAACGCATTTCCCGTGGAGAAGCAGGGGAGAGCGTGGGAGGATCCCCTGCCTCTCCCCCGTTGCTGGCAGCCCCTCGCCGGGCGCCGCGACCGGCTCTGGGTCGGTTTAGCAAGAACGGGATTGTTGGGTTCAGGAAAACAAAAACTGGGTTAGGTTCGGAAAGCAGGCATACCATCAGAGTTCACTAAAACGCAGTCTACAAAACCTTGGGAGCATTACGCACGATCACACGTGTGGTCAAAAGTTTGCGGAAAACTGGGCACATTTTTACGCATGGAAATTCTTTATAAATCCTGACTATTGCGAGGAATGTTGCGATCACAAATTTCACCCTGCTTCACGCAATTTTTTATTGCGTAACAGGTTTTATAAATGAGGCCCCAGGTCACCACAGACCCAGATCTTCTCAGCTGTTGCTACTGTCATATGCTGCACTGTCTCTTCATGTAGCACATTATGTTTGGCACATTGTATGGGTCACTTCTTATATCATAACAAGGTAATACAGTGTGTAATCAAGTGATGACTGATTAACAATAATGTAAATGCCCTAATACCTGTTGATACTACAACAACGCAAAGTATACAGTGGGGCTCGAAAGTTTGGGCACCCCAGGTCAAATTTTGTATTAATGTGCATAAAGAAGCCAAGAAAAGATGGAAAAAAATCTCCAAAAGGCATCAAATGACAGATTAGACATTCTTATAATATGTTAAAAAAAAGTTTGATTTTATTTCCATCATTTACACTTTCAAAATAACAGAAAACAAAAAAATGGCATCTGCAAAAGTTTGGGCACCCTGGAGAGTTTATAGCATGCACCGCCCCCTTTGGAAAGCTGAGACCTGACAGTGTCATGGATTGTTCTCATTCATTGTCTGGAAAACCCAGGGATCTCATTTATAAAACTGTGCGTAGGATCCTTACTATAAGTGTACGTGCTCCCAAAAGCCCAAATTGGCGTACGCCGAAAAAAAGTCAGATTTATAAAACCGTGTGTAACGCACACACCTGTAAGCAGTGTTATTTGCGCTTGTACTGAGTGATAATTGTTGAATAAACACCTCCAACTCAAATCTTAAATCAAAACTCGTTCTTAATATTTAATCAACGCTGTCTCGCCGTCACATTGTCCGCTACGGAGCGCAGGAGGAGGAGATGGCCCGACTACATGGAAGACAGGGTATCATCAAATACCCTACCATTAGATAATGGCGGAACACAGTGTAAATAACTAAGTATATGTCTTTAAAACTGTGCATATATCATCAAATGTAAAAGTCTGGAAGTACAGCCGTTAAGCCCTCGCGCAATCGTTACCCTTAATGTCCTCGTTATCGGTCCAAACTTAAATACTGTTCATAACAAAACCTGCATGAAGAAAAGTGTTTTTGCCTATTACATTTCGTCTTCAAATTGTATCTCGGGGTGGGGGATACCACTAGTTGATGCTGTGATTTTAGCAAGGTGTTAACAATCACAAATTGTTGTAAATATAAATACTGAGGTGAATCCGTGCATAATGCTGCATGATGGCACTGCAGGAGGACTAACCCCCAATGGAAGAATTCAGGAGAGAATGAGACTTCATGACGATGAAGAAATTCCCTAAAGGTGTCTACACACCAACCAGACGGCCGACCCTCGGCAGAAAAGTCAGTCGAAATGATCAGTCCCCGTGTTGGTCCAAAAAGTGCCACAGAACAGACCAAAAAGACGAGACGTAATACACCTCTGTAACAACAGGCGGCGCTAATCTGTATTGTTTCCCAGGAAATGAAAACAGGCAGCTGATTGGATGAACACGTCACATGGGTTTGTTTTCTCTGGAAATTCAAAGCCAGACTGTCATGGCGGCCGTTCAGAATACGATCTCATATTGTACTAAAATAGTTCACTGAAACATGTTTCTGAGAACATTTTAAGCTAGAAATAGGCCGTGCAGTTGCTGAATCGGTCTTCATTTCAGATCAATAAAGGTCAGTTTAAAAGATTTATCTGATTTTGAGAGACTATCTAGTCACCTCATTCTGCTCCCCATTTCCTGGTGAGTCCCGACTGCCCTGCCGCCGACAGAACGTGTCAGGTCGGCCAAAATGAACGCTGACAGCCCCCCAGACTGATGACAGCACGGGACACACCGAACAGATTTGCGTCACTGATCTCGCCAGACTGTCTAACGGCCGATAATCGGCTAAATGTGTCCCGGCTATAAATCTGCGCTCTTGAATCTCTGTACTGAATTGGGTCCAGTAGAGAGGGCAACGCGCCGGAACCGTGCCATCCCGGTCCATCCCGGTCCAAATACAGGTCCTCGTCATTCTGGGGGCAACCGGCTGTTTCCAGAGGGAAATGTCAGACAGCTAAGTGTTTTTTAAAATAAATATTATATATAATATTAAACTTTATCACTCAGGCTTGTTTGGATATAATATATAGGTCTGTTAAATCTTATTATATACGTCGTCAAGCCGGACGGGACCGGCGATGATGAGGGCTTCGATGGGTACTCGCCTAGAGCAGTCTCGGCTGGGCAGTCGCTGTGAGCAATTCTCTGGCTTCGGGTCAACTGGGCAGACGCTTGCTGGCTCTTGTCCGACTGGGCAGTCGAATGGCTCTTGATTTGTGACTGAGATGATGGCTTCAAGCCCGACGGGACCGGCGATGAGGGCTTTGAGCAGGACGGGACCGGCGATGAGGAGGGCTTTAGCACTGGATCGGCTGGCTCTGGATCGGCAAGCGCTACTGTGAAGGAGGAACCACAAACCCAAAGGGCTCGGTCCAGAAACTCTCTAAAAGGTAGTTTAGTGTCCTCGAGCAGCAGTATCTGAGCAAGAGGGTCATCTAAACCCTTCCAGAACTGATATTTTAGGTAGTACTCCTCCCAGCCCACATCCTGATAAAAATGGAGATAAACAGCAACAAAGTCCTCCAATGTGTCTCCATTCTGGTTGAAAAGAAAAGCCTCCATTGTAGGGATGGCTGACGCAAAACTGACATTCCGAAGCTTTGTCGAGATCCCGAAGCGCAGATGTTTCGAAACACGATCCGAAGCGTGATTCAAAACACCCATGTCACGTGACTACGGCTAAATGAAACATCGGAGTGTTTCACAAGTGTTTCAACAGGTGGCACGGTCCACCAAATCAGAGTTTGATTAACAGGGTCTGGAACAGACCACACAACCTCTTGGGTTTTTGTGAGAGGAGTTTGGAGATAGCGGATTTTTGGTGATATAGTGACATTTATAGTACAAGGTGTTTAGTTATATTTAGGCTTACATTTAAATTTACACATTGACTGATAGGCTAGAGACAGACAGAGTATACACATAGATAGATAGATAGATAGATAGATAGATAGATAGATAGATAGATAGATAGATAGATAGATAGATAGATAGATAGATAGATAGATAGATAGATAGATAGATAGATAGATAGATAGATAGATAGATAGATAGATAGATAGATAGATACATATATATGTAGATAGATAGATAGATAGATAGATAAAAATGGAAGCTCCATTTTCATTTTCATTCAGAGCCACAAATGTCAACATCAGGCCCATCATAATCAACATCAACACCAGTAGAAACACAGGACAGTTTATGGGAACGTTTTGATGATCGTATCCGTGAAACCAAGATGATACACAATGCTACAGTCAAGGTTGTTTCAGATCAACACCTGCAAGTGACCACTAGGTGTCATCGCTGAGACGGTGTCGGATTGTTTCGAAGCCTCGACACAATATGGCACTTTTGCTTCAACTGTTTCATTGTTTCACGAAGCCTCGATCTGGGGCCTGTTTCACAAAACCAAGATAAGGGATTAAGCCGGGATTTCCCAGTTATCCTGGATGAATTAAGCCTTGATTCGGTTTCACGAAAGCGGAGGCACATAAATCACCATGGAGATTTATTCTGTACAGCTAGCCTGCTCCCGACCAGGCTAACAGCCAGGATTTATTTAATCCTGGAGCCTTTTCTGATCACCCAGCAGTGGTTTTACCCTATTGTTATTATCAGCCTGGATTAAAATACAACAGGTGCATTTTGCTGTTTATTTAAGTATTGTTATTATTTAAAGTTGTGACCATTATTTTTTTATTTATAATTATTCATGTGACAGTCATTGTTACTGTTATATTGCTGTATGAAGACTGCTGTTCATATTGTTGTTAGAAGTTTAATTAATATATTATGGCAGTTGTTGAGATAATTAGGAAAGGCTGATAAAATTTCAAATGTGTTTTAAATGAAGTCTGTTACTAAGGGCAACACATACAATGCTGTACATTTCTATAGTTGACCAATGCACCTTGAATTATTTTAGTTGATTAATTTTTTTTAAATTCTTTAACAATAAGGATCATGTTTGTTCCACTTCCATGTACATTGTATTTGGCATTCTTAGCACACAATTTATGTTGTCTAGTAAACTGGGACTATAATTTGGGAGGATTGTACAATTTAAGAACATATCCTAATTGTACAATCCTCCCAAATGATAGTCCAGTAACTATCTAGTGATGTAGGCTACTGTACATTCATGACAACAGGGAGAGGATACCTCAATGGTTTTTGACCTTATATTTGGGGGGAAATAACTGATGAATATACTCTGTTCCATTCATGTTTACAGTGTGCATGGAATTTATCACTTAATTATCTTCATAGTTTCTAGATTTTAGAGTCCAATTTCTTCAGTGTCTTTATTTTCTATGTCCATATATACAGGGAGCAAGGCATATAATATGTAGAGAAGGAAACTCGTCCTCTATAAAAAATAAAAAAATGAAACGCGAGAAAAAGTGTGGCAGATAATAGCGGACCGACTGAATGATAGTCTAAAAATATACATTTATGAAATACTGCTCTTAACTGAAACCATTCAATGAGTCACTGTCATTTGCAAAAACGATATATATAATATAATATAATATTACTTAGGAAACTTATATTTTAGCCCATGAGAGAGGGAGGAACAGAGTGAAAGAGATATTTATGCATCATATTCTAGCGTTGTAGAAAATTGATCTTCATTGTAAATTTCCTGAGTAACATTATCTTCGGCTTACTTTTAAGGCAAAGAGTACAACTGTTAATTTGTGCAAATGATTAGTAGCCTAATCCTTGAATGGAATGATTATGACGGTTTCAGTTCAGAGCCGTGGTCAGATAATGTATATATTTAGGCTACAATTACGCATTCAGTCGGTCCGTGATCGTCTGCCTTTCTTTCTCTCGCTGTTTCATTACAGCGGCCGTGTTTCTTTTCTTTTTAAACAAATAATGTGTTTCACGTCATCATACTTCCACAAAAAGCTGCTGCTCACTCTGTATAAAGTATGTACAACGCGTATTCTCCATGTTGGCATCAGTAAATCTGTGATCGACCTCGCGGTCTTTTGAGGAAAGCCGTGGACGCGCATCTATCTGAATTACTTCAGCCTGGCTCGACCTAGTCTCTCCTCCTCAGCCTGGCTTGGCATTCGTGAAACGCACCAAACCAGAATGCACAGCTTAGACTAGGTCAAGCCTCGATTTATCAGTTATCCTGGATTTATATATTCTGCTTTTGTGAAACAGGCCCCTGCCCACCACTACTCCATGGTGTCCTCATCCATTTCCATTTTGGGTCTTGTCTTCTGTCACGGATTGCACAGACTGCAAGTCAGACTGGTGGTAAGTGAAGCGTAGCTTTATTTGCAAAAATCCAACAGATAGCACAAATGACATGAAGGAGTCTAAGTGTCTTGTAGAGATGAGACCAGACAATGAGTGAATGAGCCTGTGCTCCATATAAAGGTGGTGGACTAATGAAGTGCAGGTGGTGAACTAATGATGTGGCCTGATGAGGTGCAGGTGTGAGTGATCAGTGGCCTGAGGAGAGAGTGAACAGATGAGTGGAGTGAATGATGGTGAATGTGAATGAGTGGGAGGAGTGAGTGCTGGTGATGGTGGGACCCTGACATCCACGTACGCACACTTGTCGGCAATCTGTGATTTATAAAGGGAACATTGCTTACAGGTGTGCATACATACACGGTTTTATAAATCTGACTTTTTTCGGCGTACGCCATTTTGGGCTTTTGGCTGTACGTACGCTTATAGTAAGGATCCTACGCAGAGTTTTATAAATGAGACCCCAGGAGAGTCCTGCAGAGTTAGGGAGATTCCGTGACAGCTCTGAGAGTCACATAGAGTCCTGGAAAGTCCAAGAAATTCTGTGAAAGTCTGCGAGAGTCCTGGGGCCTCAAGTATAAACGTTGCATACGCACGAAAAACTTGCGTACGCTGGTTTTCACGGACACTTTGTAATGTAAAAAAATTAACTCGACGTGAGAATGTGCGGGCCGTCCGCAAAGTCTTTTCTGGCTCTGTAACATGGCGAATTCTAACTGAAAAGTGCAGAAAATCACTACACATTACAAAATCAAGTTTCCACTACAGTTACTGGCATACGTCTGTGACGTTATCTATGAAATATATATCCACTGATACTCCATAAAAGTTTGATCATATTATGTGGAAATTGTTTCACATCTTTTACACTATCAACTGTTTAATTCGCAGGCCAGTTAATCTCTGTTAAACATGAGGACGGGAAATAAATGATAAATCCACTTAGAAAATACTTTCAGTCATCCTCTGTATTTCCCATAGATGAAATATCGTACTGGTAACAAAAAGATCAGCACGGAAAATGCAGTAGTGTCTGTGAGTCTGTAGTTGCTGAGACTCAGACATCCATGGCGCAGGAGGCGGGACGCACGGATCCATCTCCCCAGGAACAAACACTGTGTCGGGGGGGGGGGGCTAACTCGTGATGCGTAACTGATCACGTGGATGATTTGTAGGCTATTAAGTGAACAAGGTGTACCGGTCCACCAAACACTGGGCCGTCTTGACTTTCTTAATTCTGCACATATTTCTGTTACTGTAGTGCTATTTACTATTTCATTATTTCATCCATGCGTGGCGCAGCGGATCCGTGCGCACTGTCACCTGCCGTGGAGACGCTGGACTCACTAACCTCTCCTCCTCTGAGGAGGATCTCCCTCGCGCTGAACTCAGTTTCACTGAGCCTACTAACTTAGAAAATAAATGGCATTACATCAGTGAGTTTAACTGCTTGTAGTGCGTAATTTGGACTGACACTGAGATGCATGTTGTTCTGTAACTGGTGTGGCGCTGCCACTATTCTCTTGACTTCCACTTTGACATTAAACATTTTTTAATATTATTTCTGCCATGGTTCGGTGCATTCACTGCTCGGTCAACATTTGCCACTCTGGGCATTATCTTTTATTGCTTATCTGGGATGACAAACCTCCAAACAGAAAAAGAATTTCTCGCCTCCACCTCCTCGATCAGCACCTCAACCTCAGTCGGTGAAGTTTTTTTTTTTCCGTCTGCAGCGGGATAACCCGTTGTGATTGGACAAAGAATGACGTCGGGGGCGCATTTATAGTAATTTCGCAAGGCGGGGTCGGTCACTCATTCATGAGAGCTGTTGTCTTATTGTGTGAGATGGATGGATGGATGGATGGATAGATTTTATTGATCCAAAAAAATGGGAAATTCCAGTGTTGCAGCAGCAAAATATCAGACACACAGCACACATACAGAATATACATGAAATAATAGGATAGAATATAAGAAAAAATTATTTAAAATATATGCAAGTTGGGAATAAAAATGTACAACTGTTGAACTAGTATTGATGAAGATGTAGATAAACCTATTGTGCAAGGTGCACTTAGCGCAGTTGTGATGTCTATGAGTCTTATCTAATAGCCGAGACACACCAACCAGACGGCCGACTGTCGACAGTAAAGCCAGTCAAAATGATCAGTCGGGTCCCCGACGTCCAAAAAACTGCCTCGGAACACACTGAGGCGACACCGACTTGAGAAACGTACTACGTCTCCATAGCAGCAGGCGGTGCTACTCTGTATTGTTGCCCAAGAAATGACAACCGGCAGCTGATTGGACGAACGCGTCACATGGGTTTGTTTTCTATTCAAAGCATGAGTCATGGCGGCTGGTTACGAATCCCATCTCATATTGTACTAAAATAGTTCACCGAAACCTGTTTCTGAAAACATTTGAAGAGAGAAATAGGCCGTGCAGTTGCTGAATCTGTCTTCATTTCAGATCAATAAAGGTCAGTTTAAAAGATTTTTGTCAGATTTTGAAAGACTCTAGTCACCTCATTCCGCTCGCCATTTCCGAGACACACCGAACAGACTCGAGTCACCGACCTCGCCAGACTGTCAGACGGCCGATTATTGGCTTGGTGTGTCTCGGGCTTAACACTCAGTGATGAAGTGTTGAAAAGTTGTATTGCCTGTGGTAGGAATGATTTCTTATAGCGGTCCATGCGACATTGAAGCTGTCGGAGCCTCTTAGAGAAGGTGCTCCTCTGTTGGACCAGTGTGGGGGGGGGGTGGAGAGGGTGGTCGGGGTTATCCATGATGGATAACAGTTTGTTCAGTGACCTCCTCTCCTCTCACCAACAGCTTCAAATGTGTCCTGTTTGCAGCCAATAACGGAGCCAGCCTTCCTGATCAACTTGTTCAGCCTGTTTGTGTGGCTGGCTCCGATGCTGCTGCCCCAGCAGATGGCCGAGGAGAACAGAGCGCTGGCCACAACAGACAGGTAGAACATCTCCAACACCACAACAGACAGGTAGAACATCTCCAACACCACAACAGACAGGTAGAACATCTCCAACACCACAACAGACAGGTAGAACATCTCCAACACCACAACAGACAGGTAGAACATCTCCAAGATCCTGCTGCACACGGTGAAGGATCTCAGCTTCCTCTGCTCATCCCCTTCTTGTAAACAGCAGTGCTGTTGATTTTCCACTTCGGCCTGTTGTCGATGTTGACACCCAGGTATCTGTACTCCTCAACCATCTCCTCCCAGGATGCAAAGGGGCTGAAGAGCAGCAGCCTACAGCCACTTCCCTAAACTGTCTCATTCAGAGAGCAGCGTCCCAAACGGGGCTCTGTGTCTGTCAGGAGGTCTGAGATCTACCGTCTCAGCAGAGATATCACGTACTGCACAGCAGACTATGGTGCAGGTGGATTATTTTCTGAAATATAGTGACTTTATTCTTGTAGTAGCCTATTGTATTATCACTTTACTTTTCTCACAATATCACGACTCCTCCAAACCTCAGAGAACACAGATGAGATATATTTTGAATGTGCACAAAGTTTTGAACATGAGCAGAAATCTTGCTCAAACACATCTGAAATATTACAGGCCAGGGGTTTATTAACTCATTAAAATGAATTAATGTATCATTCGGGTGAATAATTTTAATATGCACATTTAAGGTGGTTACTTCCTCAACAAAAGAAGCAAAAGTGGGAAGAGTAAATGATGCCTAGGCTACATGTGTGCTGACTCAGATATAATTAGAAAAGTTGATCTACAGGAGAATAAATAGATGAAAGCAATACAGAATGCCTGAGAGCATTACTGCAATATATTCCATTATGTTTTGATATTTGGATTGTAATCTATGTTTCCCTTTATATAAAGATATTTCCAGCATGAATTGATTCAGAAAAAGGTAAAAAAAAAAAAGTGCATAAAAATTCACCAGAATGCAGGAAATGGAGTATTTAATGCTGAAAATTTTCAAGGGGTGGACCCCCAGACCCCCCCCCATCATAAGTCACCATGCAGACAAATCTGGAAACAAAACACTGGCCTTTGGGTTGCCAGACCAGTTATGATTAGACCAAATGTTGGGGCCATCTAATTTACATGGAAGCTAGAAACTAAAATGAACACACATTGCTACTGTATCGCTGACACAGCGCTGTGGACATCTGGCAATGCGAGGGCAACCAAAGGGCTAGAACCGGCCCTGTCCACCAGCACTCTGTACTCTCCCTCCTGACCATCCCTTATACACCCAACAACTGCAGAGTCATCAGAGAACTTCTGTAGGTGACATGACTCTGGGTTGTACTGGAAGTCTGTGGTGTATAAGGTGAACAGAAAAGGGAGACAGCACAGTCCCCTGTGGAGCCCCCCGTACCACTCACCACCACATCAGACAGAACACGGTCCAGACGGACAAACTGAGGTCAGTCTGTCAGGTAGTCAGTGATCCAGGAGACTGTGGTCTGTCTGTCAGGTAGTCAGTGATCCAGGAGACTGTGGTCTGTCTGTCAGGTAGTCAGTGATCCAGGAGACTGTGGTCTGTCTGTCAGGTAGTCAGTGATCCAGGAGACTGTGGTCTGTCTGTCAGGTAGTCAGTGATCCAGGAGACTGTGGACGCACCAACACCCATCATCTGCAGCTTCTCACCCAGTAGCAGTGGCTGGATGGTGTTGAATGGACTGGAGAAATCTAAATCTGTCATTCTCACAGTGCCGCCACCGCCATCCAGGTGCCAATGAGCTCGCTGCAGAAGATAGATGACAGCGTCGTCTACTCCTAGACAAGGCTGGTCCAGAGAAGATCTCACCTGCGGCCTTATTTATTCTCAATATGCTAGTCAAGTAATTTGTATATTTCTTATATTCATCTTCTGCTTCCTTTGTTCTAAATTGTAGAAAAATGCTCCTATTTTTTGGGTATTTGTAGGCCTTTATTGACAGGACAGCTGAAGAAATGAAAGGGGTGAGAGACAGGGGGGAATGACATGCAGCAAAGGGCCGCAGGTAAGAGTCGAGCCCCGTTCAGTTCTAGTTGGCTTTAAGATTGTACAGTGCCTTGCGAAAGTATTCGGCCCCCTTGAACGTTTCGACCTTTTGCCACATTTCAGGCCTCAAACATAAAGATATAAAACTGTAACTTTTTGTGAAGAATCAACAACAAGTGGGTCCCAATTATGAAGTGGAACGAAATTCATTGGCTATTTCAAACTTTTTTAACAAATAAAAAACTGAAAAAGTGGGCGTGCAAAATTATTCAGCCCCTTTACTTTCAGTGCAGCAAACTCTCTCCGAAGTTCAGTGAGGATCTCTGAATGATCCAATGTTGACCTTAAATGACTAATGATGATAAATAGAATCCAGCTGTGTGTAATCAAGTCTCCGTATAAATGCACCTGCTCTGTGATAGTCTCAGAGGTCCGTGTAAAGCGCAGAGAGCATCATGAAGAACAAGGAACACACCAGGCAGGTCCGAGATACTGTTGTGGAGAAGTTTAAAGCCGGGTTGGATACAAAAAGATTTCCCAAGCTTTAAACATCCCAAGGAGCACTGTGCAAGCGATAATATTGAAATGGAAGGAGTATCAGACCACTACAAATCTACGAAGACCCGGCCGTCCCTCTAAACTTTCAGCTCATACAATGAGAAGACTGATCAGAGATGCAGCCAAGAGGCCCATGATCACTCTGGATGAACTGCAGAGATCTACAGCTGAGGTGGGAGACTCTGTCCATAGGACAACAATCAGTCGTATACTGCACAAATCTGGCCTTTATGGAAGAGTGGCAAGAAGAAAGCCATTTCTTAAAGATATCCATAAAAGTGTCGTTTAAAGTTTGCCAAAAGCCACCTGGGAGACACACCAAACATGTGGAAGAAGGTGCTGTGGTCAGATGAAACCAAAATCGAACTTTTTGGCAACAATGCAAAACGTTATGTTTGGCGTAAAAGCCACACAGCTCATCACCCTGAACACACCATCCCCACTGTCAAACATGGTGGTGGCAGCATCATGGTTTGGGCCTGCTTTTCTTCAGCAGGGACAGGGAAGATGGTTAAAATTGATGGGAAGATGGATGGAGCCAAATACAGGACCATTCTGGAAGAAAACCTGATGGAGTCTGCAAAAGACCTGAGACTGGGACGGAGATTTGTCTTCCAACAAGACAATGATCCAAAACATAAAGCAAAATCTACAATGGAATGGTTCACAAATAAACATATCCAGGTGTTAGAATGGCCAAGTCAAAGTCCAGACCTGAATCCAATCGAGAATCTGTGGAAAGAACTGAAAACTGCTGTTCACAAACGCTCTCCATCCAACCTCACTGAGCTCGAGCTGTGTTGCAAGGAGGAATGGGCAAAAATGTCAGTCTCTCGATATGCAAAACTGATAGAGACATACCCCAAGCGACTTACAGCTGTAATCGCAGCAAAAGGTAGCGCTACAAAGTATTAACTTAACGGGGCTGAATAATTTTGCACGCCCAATATTTCAGTTTTTTATTTGTTTAAAAGGTTTGAAATATCCAATAAATTTCGTTCCACTTCATGATTGTGTCCCACTTGTTGTTGATTCTTCACAAAAAATTACAGTTTTATATCTTTATGTTTGAGGCCTGAAATGTGGCAAAAGGTCGAAAAGTTCAAGGGGGCCGAATACTTTCGCAAGGCACTGTAGCTAATAGACCTACTGGTATACTATACAATGTGTTGATAAAATCTCTCCTGGGTTTGTGCTCCTTGAATTTTAACAAATCTAGATTAAAGTCTCCACATAATATGATCATCTTATTATTATGTCTGTTATCATACATGTCAACCGTCTTCTCATTAAAGGTAACAAGACGAGATCCAGGTGTTCTATAGATGCAGCTTATTAATATATTCGTTGTTTTCTCCACCTCTATTTCTACATTAACACATCCCATGATATTTTCCATTTTTGTTGACATTTCCCTTACTTTTGTAAACTTAAATTTGTTCATTGAGGTCAATTGTTTCTAGATTCAAGTTTTCATAGTTTCCATGTGCATATGAAATACTACTCACATAGTTAGGTGGTCCAAATTCACCAAGATAGTCACGCTTCCCGTGGAGTTGTTTTTTCTATTTTATTATTCAAGTAAAAATAGATAGATAGATAGATAGATAGATAGATAGATAGATAGATAGATAGAGAGAGCGATAGATAGACTTTATAAAACACAAATTGGGAAATTACTCTGTTACAGCATCAGGTTACAGGGAGACACACACACACACATACACAAAACAATTGTGATGACCACTCCCACTCATGTGAGCTGGGTAGGAGGCAGGCAGAAGTGTGGTAGTCTACACCTGGTTCACATTATTCACACGCTTGATTGACTCTCTGTCCTTTAAAGAGGGCTGGAGGTTCAGGTCTGGTGATCTCTCTCAATCCTCACATCCAGAAAAGATTGGTTTTTGAGTTTTCTTTACTCAATTATTGACACATTCTGTTACACTCCCTACACTACTGATATACATATCAATAGTGGTGGGCAGATCGAGGCTTCGTGAAACAATGAAACAGTTGAAACAAAAGTGCCATATTGTGTCGAGGCTTCGAAACAATCCGACACCGTCTCAACGATGACACCTAGTGGTCACTTGCAGGTGTTGATCTGAAACAACCTTGTCAACGAGCCATTAAAAAAAATACATGAGGCTTGTAGGCTCCTCACTGTGCATAATGTTATTTTGGTCATGAAAAATGAATTAATAAAAGAAATCAAGCCACAATGTCTCACTTTTTATAGATTTTTATTCCAAAATATTAATTTCTCTGCTGTGGAAGGACTTAGCCTACTTCTTTTTTTACAGATAATGTCTCCAATCCTCACACAAGGGACACTTGTTGCTGGCATGCAAGATATTTTTTTTTAGCAAGGACATACAAATGAGGAAAGATTACTGCTCTCTCTTTCCGGTAAGTTAGGGGATCATGAGTTCTGGGCAAAAATGCATCATTGAGGTATTTTTCCTCTTCCACTGTGGCATCAGCTGTAGCATTGTGTATCATCTGGGTTTCACGGATACGATCATCAAAATGTTCCCATAAACTGTCCTGTGTTTCTACTGGTGTTGATGTTGATTATGATGGGCCTGATGTTGACATTTGTGGCTCTGAATGAAACGGAGCTTCCATTTTTATCTATCTATCTATCTATCTATCTATCTATGTAGCTATATATGTATCTATCTATTAATGTGTCACTGTATGTAGGCTATACTCTGTCTGTCTCTAGCCTATCAGTCAATGTGTAAATTTAAATGTAAGCCTAAATATAACTAAACAAATCACACTATAAATGTCACTATATCACCAAAAATCCGCTATGTCAAAATCAAACTCCTCTCACAAAAACCCAAGAGATTGTATAGTCTGTTCCAGACCCTGTCAATCAAACTCTGATTCGGCGGACCATGCCACCTGTTGAAACACTTGTGAAACACTCCGATGCTTCAATTTAGCCGTAGTCACGTGACATGGGTGTTTTGAATCACGCTTCGGATCGTGTTTCGAAACATCTGCGCTTCGGGATCTCAACAAAGCTTCAGAACGTCAGTTTCGTGTCAGCCATCCCTACATATCAATGATATGTGAGTATAACTAATTATGGGTTAAATAAAATTAGCTTTAATGTAATCTTTAATTTGGTGTCGCCTCCCTTCATTTGTCTTGAATTTAAGCTGATTCATGAAAATATAGGGACTTATAATATTTAGCATTTGAGTTAAGACTTTTGTTACTTGAAGTCTAATTGCTATTGCACCAGTTTGGTTATGCTAATTTGCATTGAGTTATTTCTCTGGTCAGAGAGGTAAGAAGCCAGACTGACTTTCTGAATTGTGACTGCTGTACTTGCTTGGAGATTCACATGTCGGTACGTTTAGCGTGTATAGAATCCATGTAAATAATCAGGACTTTTAGTGTGTATAGAGCCAGCATATCTCCACCAGACTCCATGTAAATAATCAGGACTTTTAGCGTGTATAGAGCCAGCATATCTCCACCAGACTCCATGTAAATAATCAGGACTTTTAGCGTGTATAGAGCCAGCATATCTCCACCAGACTCCATGTAAATAATCAGGACTTTTAGCATGTATAGAGCCAGCATATCTCCACCAGACTCCATGTAAATAATCAGGACTTTTAGCGTGTATAGAGCCAGCATATCTCCACATGTAAATGGGTGAATTAAGAGTTTATTTCAACCAAACCAGAGTGGTGATTGTTGGAACAGTGGAAAGATGAACCAAGACGGCTTTTGGTAGTTTTATTTAGTTTCTGTCCACTTTGAATGAAGTGTGTTTTACGATGATAAAAGTCCTGATTATTTACATGGAGTCTGGTGTAGTTTGGTGATGGTGATTTGGGGGCTGTTTCATGTTTAACTAAAAGGGATCTGTAGGGATCCATCCCATAATGTTGTCAGACTTAGAATAATCTGAGGCTGTTAGTGGCAACAACAGAACTTTTAGTGGACTCTAACTTTTAGTGGTTACATTACAGCCCGGTTCATGGATGCTGGTTGCAGCCTTGGTGATCAATACTGGACCAGTTTGAAGGATTTTTGTTTACATCAGTCAATTATATAAATATATAGTAAAGTGTGGTCTACCTTGAAAGATACCACTCTTTAATCAGATTTCTTTGAGAGGAACAGCCCACATACTCATCAGATTCACATTATACTAAACCTTCAGAAAATACCACCAGTACAGTTTCCTCATACAAACAATGAAGCTGAACTTTTTTTTTTTTTGTCTTAGTTGACAATGATGATGTGTGCAGCCGTGGGTCTCTGGGTCCTATCAGCGGTGATCTGCGTGGGCAGAGGCCACGACAACGACCAGGCCGTCAAAGGCTCTGTAGTGGACGGCAGCGCCAACTCCATGGTGAACGAAGCAAACGACAGCTTCTCCCTGGTGAACGAAGCAAACGACAGCTTCTCCCTGGTGAACGCCTCCCTGGTTAACAAAGCAAACAGCATCTACCAAGTGAACCCAAACAACAGCTTCTCCCTGGAGAACGAAGCAAACTACAGCGTCTCCCTGGTGAACACTGCCAACAACAAGTTTTCCGACTCTACAGGAAGTTAGCAGCTCACGCTGACTCACAGGGACAGAATATCTTCTTCTCCCCGTTCAGTGTGTGCAGGGGGAGACTCACAGTCAGCTTTTCAGTGGTCTGGACTTCAACAGCTCCCTGACGCAGACAGATGTGGACCAGGCCTTCCAGACCTTCTTCCAGAGGGCCAACAACCCATCTCAGGACGCCAGCGAAGGGACTGCAGTGTTTGTGGACGACCGCTTCAAGCCGAAACCAAAGTTCCTGCAGACCCTGAATCAGTCGTACTTTGCCGATGGGTTCAATGTGGACTTTACCAATGCCACAGAAAGTGTTGCTACCATCAATAAGTACGTGGAGGAGAAGACCAACGGGAAGATTGACAAGCTGGTGGAAAACCTGGATCCAAACACAGTCATGTATCTCATCAGCTACATCTACTACAAAGGTAAGAAGGTCCTGTGGGATGAGATCTAGTCAGGCTGTAATCTTATTTATTTAGGTTTATTTAACAGGGACAATGCACACTAATAATACATAAAGAAAATGTACAGTGTGCCAGAATTAGCCAAAAGGCTACTTTACATCTGCTGTCCCTGGACAGATTGTACGATGTCACACCTACAAAGATAAAAGGATTATAAAAGTACATATAAGTTTAGTCCAGTACAAGTGAAATTGACTATCAATGTTAAAAGAAATAATCAAGCATATAAACAAAAAAAGTTGATCAATATCAACATCAACACCAACACACACACACAAGCCACACTGTCAGCCCAACAACCTCATAGGCATAGCACAATTGACACAAACACAAACCGGCAGGACAGGAAAGACGAGATAACAGCAAGATTTTGTAACTACATGTAATGTTGACAGTCCTGATTACCTGTTAGCCACTTCCTTAAGTTAAATTTAAAAGAAACATAAGTTTTAAAATTCCTAATATGTAAGTTAGGTTCCATTCACGAGCAGCCCTTACTGAAAAAGCTGTTTGACCGAATACACTTTTCCTCAGCGGAACAATGCAGTCACCTCTTGCTGCACTCCTTGTAGGTCTGTGAACATTTGGTACTGCGTTTACAAACTGGCTCAATACATGTGGAGCCAGTCCATGTAGAATTTTGTACATAAGACAGAGATCTGTATATCTAATCAAATTTTCGAAACTTAAAAGGTTGTATTTTTTTAAAACATGACAATGATGATAGTCTATGGGTTTCCTATCAAGTATTTTAAGAGTTTTTTTTATATAAAGAGAGTAGTGGTTTAAGAGAAGTGTTGCTTACTCGTGACCAGGTTGTCAAACAGTACGTGATATGGGACAAAATCATAGAATGCATAAACATCATTGCAGCCCTTGTTGACATGCAACTGCAGACATGTCTAAAGTTTGCCAGGTTAAACTTAATGTGATTACAAACCTTTGTAACATGTGATTTAAATTTAAGATTGTTACCAATGTGTACTCAAAGGTATTTAAAATCCGAGACGACTTGTAGTCTCTTCCCTGATACGACTACATCCGGTTCTGCAAAGCGACTTTTAGATTTACTAAAAAACATACAAACAGTTTTGGATACATTCAGTTGAAGGCAATTACGATTTAACCATTCTATTATCTTTTACATTGAGTTTGTTAGCAGATCAGAAGCTTTAGATGCATTGTCAGCATGTACAAAAACAACTGTGTCATCTGCATACATTTGGGTGTTGGCATTAAGACAAACATTTGGGAGGTCATTTACGTACAAAGAAAATAAAAGTGGACCCAAGATCGAGCCCTGTGGGACACCCGCAGACATGGAAATAGAATCTGATTGATGATTCCTAACTCTAAATAAATGAGTTTGATGTGTTAAGTAAGATTCTACCCATTTAATGGTGCCTACGGAGAAGTTAAACGTTTGTAATTTGGATAAAAGAACTTCATGATTAATGGTATCAAATGCTTTTTTTAAATCTAGAAAAACAGCACCAACAACCCCTCCTCGATCCAACGACGACTTTACTTTTTCAACAAAATAACAATTGGCGGTTTCTGTTGAGTGATTAATACGGAATCAAATTGATTGGGATGTAAAGGATTTGAACTGGTATTTAAATAATTTGTCATTTGTTCTAAGAAGTTTTTCGGCCACCTTAGAAAACACAGGCAGGATACTAATGGGTCTGTAGTTGCAGATAGACAAGCGATCGCCTCCTTTAAATACAGGAAAGACAGATGCTAATTTCCACACGTTAGGGAATATTCCCTGTGCAAATTAATGGTTAACAATTTTCGTAATTGGGTAGACTAATGATTCAGAAAGATCTTTCAACATTACAGTGTTCATACCAATTACATCTTTTGCTAGAGATGGCCTCAGAGATCGAATTACTCTCATGACATCTGCCTCAGTGATGTATTCTATATTAAAAGCTGGTTCTGTCTGTCTGACTTGGCAAGAAGTATTCTTATATTCAGAGGAAAAATACTTGATGATATTTTCTACTGAGTCAATGAAATGATTATTAAAAGCATCAGCTACTTCAGCTGGCTTGTTTACTAATTTTCCACTAACAACAAGTTCAAGTGATTTGGCATTGTTTACATTATGTCCCATTAGTTTGTTTAACTGGCTCCAAATAATTTTAGTATTACTTCCTGTTTTTTTAATTATAGTCAGAAAGAAGTTGGCTTTGGCCTTCCTTATCTCTTTGACTACCCTATTCCGTAGCATAGTAAAAATATGTCTATCTCTGCTTGCCCTGGATTTAATGGCAGATTTTAAAGCAATGTCCCGTTTTTTCATTAAATTTAAGATTTCTGTAGTTATCCAGGGAATGATGTTCTTTTTTTTCCTCTGTCATTGTCTGCATGTGAAACCATTAATTGATTTCTTCAGTAGTTGTGTAAGTCTTTGACTATCTTCTTCCAAACATTGTCCTACAAGTACAGTCTCCCAATTGATGCTCTGAACAGCACTTATAAACTGATCCCGCATATTTTTCGCAATATTTAAAGATTCCTGTTCTTGGACACGCGGAGTGAAACACTTATTATTTAGCTTCCTGGCTATCAGGATCATATTATGGTCAGATAGTCCAGTCAGCATGTTAAAGGATTTGACAATTCGCTCTGACCTATTACTAAATATTAGATCTATTTGTGTTCTTGTAGAATTTGTTACTCTGGTAGGCCCATTTGTCAACTGTGTGAGTTCGCGATCGTCAGTGATGTGTTTTAATGTTTTCCTTGACGATTTGTCTTCCCAATTTATGTTGAAGTCTCCCATAATAATCACCTCCTTATTAAAATTACATTCCTTTAACACTTTTTCAAAATGTTCATAAAATGTATTATTAGAAGATGGAGGGTGGTAGAGTGTAATAAGTGAGAAGGACATAGATGGAGATAAAGTTATGTTAAGTCCAATACACTCCAACTCATCACATGACCACTGTACCTCTTGACACTGAAAGCAATCTTTCACAAAGATTAAGACTCCACCTCCTTTTGAGCCCACTCTATTCTTTCTATGAACCTGATAACCAGGAACATTTAAAGCTGATGATGGTGAATTTTTATTAAGCCAAGTCTTGGATTTGATCACTTTTAGATTTAAAATGTTTATGTTTAGGTGGCCTCCTAGAATACCCCTGGCTTTAATTTGGGGTCCCAGATTATTTTTTAACGGTCTGGAATATGTTCAATTTCCTGTTTTTAGCAATTGCGACATTTAGAATTTTTGACTGTACAGTGCATATTGTTTGGTGTTGATATTGCAAGTCTTACGGCCTTCTTTTTTACAGTGCACGCCGTTTGGTCCGGTGACGGCTTGGATAAGTTTGTTGATAGTTCCATAGTCGGTGTGAATGGATTTATTGATGATTCAGAGTTTCTATAGGAGTAACTCCCTCTTAAACTGAAGTGTTTGTCACCTTTATTTTATGAGAACGGAGAACAGTTAGATCTAGAATTTGGTGATTCTGCGATGCAGCTGTTACACGTAGTCTCTGCTGGAATCCCCACCGTGGCACATAGCTGGTCTCGCTGTCGATCTGCCGGTGCAATGGCGGCTTCACTCAGGTGTAGTCCCGGCGAATCAATAGACTCCCCCGCGAGACAGGCCTCAAGAACTCGGACAGGCAACCCGAACCCAGCGGCACCCACAGAGCAGAGATGGCGATCAAGGTTATTTTGTTGGATCTGTTCAATCTGTGATTGTTTATAAAAAAGAGTGCGTACCTGTGAGACAGCAGTGTTGTGTTTAATGTCGGCGATATTTGCTTTCCATCGCGGGCCAGGACACGGATGAATATCTCCAGATAGTAGTAAACAAATTGTGATCAACAAAGCATTGCTTTGTTGTATCTTGGTTAAAGGCTTGTGTTTCTTTGTAGGATGGTACAGTTGTGGACACATGAACGTTATTGCCAACGCATTTTTCCCATAGCCGATGTTTGTTATGGCTTGGGATGTTTGTTTAATTTTTGTTTGGTCGATATCAGTCCTTTCTGTATGGTTAACATTCTCAACTGGCTTTAGTACGTTTAAAATCAAACCATCAAAAATAAAAGCGCTACTGTCGCACCTGTCCTGCCAGTACCTGAAACACGTGTCGCCATCTTGCCATCTAATAGGTTTACATATTGAGGTTAACTTGTGTGTATCAAACCGAAGGTTGTATTATTTCTGCTCATTGTCTAACAGGAAACTGGGCGGTTCCGTTTCACCCTGAGCTCACCAAGCACCACGACTTCAACGTGGACGAGAACACCAAGGTTAAGAGTTTCTCTTAATACAGAAGAAATTATTTTTGAGTCCCAGTAATTCACAGGAGCAGAGCCAGACATCGTAAACATTCGGGGTTCAGCCCAAACCTAGAGCCGGTGTCCATTTGGAATTCTTCATTTACCAAAGATGTTAAGTATTTTTCATGCCGTTAACACAAGTTTGAAAACCTGATATTTGTAACCCTTATGAATCATAGTACACATTGTATACACTTTATATTACCCACTTTATACTACACACTGTACATACTTCATAATACACACTGTACATACTTTATACTACACACTTTATACTAAGCATTGTTCATTCTGTGTCATGTTTAAATGGTCATGGTCCAGGTTCCAGTCCTCATGATGAATCTGGAGTATCTTTTCTACACCTATCACGATGACCAGCTGAAGACGATGGTCCTTCAGCTCCCCTTCACCAGCTCCTACTCCACGCTGCTGATGTTGCCTGACGTCATGGCAACACTGGAGAACGCCATCTGCCCGAAACTCGTCACCAAATGGTTGAAGGCTATGATGACACCCAGGTTGGGAGAATCTTAATTTACGCTTCGAATATGTGGAAGGTTTGACAGACCTTTTTAATGAAAGAGGAAGATTTAGTTTAACATGAAAAAGCCCCAAAATCACCATCACCAGACTCCATGTAAATAATCAGGACATTTAGCATGTATAGAGCCAGCATATTTCCACATGTTTATTTAGTTTCTGTCCACTTTGAATGAAGTGTGTTTTACGATGATAAAAGTCCTGATTTACATGATCGTAAAACACACTTCATTCAAAGTGGACAGAAACTAAATAAACATGTGGAAATATGCTGGCTCTATACATGCTAAATGTCCTGATTATTTACATGGAGTCTGGTGATGGTGATTTTGGGGCTGTTTCACATTAAACTAAGGATCTTACTCTTTAACTAACAGGTCTATCTCTGTAGGGATCCATCCCATAATGTTGTCAGACACTTAGAAGAATAATCTGAGTCTGTCAGTGATTTTAAAAACAGCACATCATTGTTTTAAGGCCCTAGTAGCCAAATGAAACTTGTGCCCTAGTCAGATTCTGAATGTTTGTCTCTCTCCCCCCCCCTCCCTCAATGTTTTAGGAGATATAATATATATATTCCAAAGTTCTCCATCAAGACTTCCTACAACCTCAACGATGTGCTGTCAGAAATGGGAATGACAGACATGTTTGGTGATCATGCAAATTTGAGAGGCATTTCAGAGGAGCAAGGACTGGCAGTCTCAGATGTAAGTAAACAGAGAATATGTTTTATTTTACCCATTCCATTCATCTGTCGTCTCACTTACTCTACGTTGCGCCACAGGTTGTTCACCAAGCTACGCTGGACGTGGACGAGACCGGAGCCGAAGCTGCAAAAATTGTTTGTCTCTTGCTTTATTGAGTGTAAACTGTTTTTATTGAACTATCTTTGACTGTAAAATGTAGGGATAAAAAAACTTCCATAAGCATTTGGTATTTATAATGTATGGTATTTATAATCATGGAAGCGTAAGCCAATAAAGTGTTAAGCAGCAGGAATGGGGAGGAGATGGGACGAGGTCCAGCCGGACGGAGAAGTAAACAACGCTGTGGAGAGAAATGGATGGCAACTATGATTTTTTTATAAACTGGAATATTAAAAACAAATTTTCATTTTCACTTTTCCCACCACTGACCCTCAGTGGTGCTGCGCCCAGGCTCTGCAGCACCGGAGCTAGCTTGGATCGGCGGTGCCCCATTTATACAGTATCTATGGCAACCAAATGTCACTGGTGAGGCAAATGTGATGGTCAGGAAAAGGTTTTGGCAGGGGGGAATCTGATCAGAAAATAAATGTAGTGGAAGTATAGATAAATGCAGCAAAGTGTAACCAAGCAAAAGTCGGCACTATTGATTCTACTTAAAGTGTAAATTGCAGTTAAAATTTTTCATGACGTTAAGCAATGTGCTTATTAAACAAAGATTAGAGCCGCCCACCATGTTTTGTATGGTATGCTTTTTATAACAAAATGCTGAATATAATATGAAAAGTTGGTATTTTTTACAGTGGTTTGAAACATTCCCCCTCCCTTCCACTAGGCGGGGTGTGACGTCACAAGAGGGACTCCAAGACTAGAGTTACAGTTAGCTAGTCTAACGGCTAGTAGGCTAGCAGTTCTATTGGAGACCTAGCTAAAATGGTAAACTATTGTTTGTGCAGGATGTACAAATACATCAGAAACAGGGCAGAGGGTCCACCAGGACAAACAGCTGATTGGTGCCTGGTGAGGTCTGTGGCTACAAAGTGGGCTGATTTTACTGCTGCCTCTGTGACCCTCTCTCTCCTCTGCCTGCTGCGGTGTGTGTGTGTGTGTGTGTGTGTGTGTGTGTGTGTGTGTGTGTGTGTGTGTGTGTGTGTGTGTGTGTGTGTGTGTGTGTGTGTGGAGAGAGAGACGGCCGGCCAGCAAGGTTGTCAGGTGCTTGTTTAGTTTAATCCCGAAAAGACAGTTAACCACAGCTTCCCTTAATCCTCTGATGGACAAGTGTTGTGATATTGAAACAAACTATCCGTCAACGGCAAAATAAAAGCCTCTTCTTTATGAGAGCAGTCTGAGAGACCTCCGGCTTACAATGGGGTCAGTGTGTGTGAGACCGGTCTAAGAGGCCGCCGGTTTACACCGGGGTGTCCGAGGGACGATCCAGCGGCCAGGGCAGGCGCTGCTGATTGTCGCGTTACTTTATGGAGCTTTTCAACTCAGAAAACTTTGAAGCAAATTGGCAATTCAGCAACCGTTTTAGGAAGACTGCCTATATTTGAAATCTAAACAGTTAATTTCTCGCCTAAAACGTTGGATAAAAAAAAAATGGATAAAATTGTCCCGTTGTTTGCCTGTCTATATACCTGCTATAGGTTGCTACTCCCTCTTATGACATCATCAACCAGTTACTGTAAAAAACATGCTACCTTTGAAGAAACCCCAATAAATGTTATTTTAACGTATTTTAAGACAAATGTTTAAATACATACATATTGAGCACTTTATTTACATATTAATTGGTTATGGTGTTTAACCTGCACATAACACTTTAAGTACAGATACGTGAAATGTACGTAAGCACAGTAATGAAGTATTTGTACTTCATTACATTCCACCACTGCCCTATAAATAGCGCGATGAATCACCAAATAACGCAGGATTTAATCAGTTTAATTGCTGATGTAAATTGCAGTGTTAGTGTTTCTTTGCAAAATATGATTTTGTTTTGGGTGAGGCTATTTGCACCCATGGTTCAATTAGCAGTATGCTATTTGCACCCCTGTGCAATTACAGTACCTTGGCATATATTTACACACAGTTATCCATACTACTCATGTATTACACCTTTTTGGAATATTATCGCCCTGACATTCTTACCCTAACCATAACCATCCCACTCCTCTTGCCTAAACCTAACCAACCCAACCAGAGCAGGCATATTCATGAGTCTTCCCCTACCACCCTGCAAAAAAAAAAAAAAAAAATGCGTTCGCGGGTCCTGACTTGTGCAATTGCATGCAAATTATCCAATCCAAATTTAAAAAAATAAGATCACCACACAGGGGAATCAAACTCCAAACTCCCATACCAAAGGAAAGTGCATTAACCACTCACCTAACAGGTCTTTCAGGAAGTTGAGCAACTGTTTACCACTTGGTTTCTTCAAGCCTCGGTTGCTAGGTAACCATACTGTATACAAAAAAATAGGTACTAACTAACAAACTAACGGTTGTATGCTTTCACTGAAGACAGAAAGCGCAACTGTAGTATCCATTTTCCGCTAGAAATTCAAGTGTTATAAACTAGAGACAAAACCTTCCCTAATATGCCAGTTTCTGCGGTCATGGAAGATGAACGTCCGCCATGATTTCGGTGCACGCGAGCAACGTTTTTTTGTTGTTACGTCACAGCGTGTAAATAGCTCAGCTGTGTGGCCGAGGCTATTCGTACCAGGGGTGCAAATACACACTCTGTTTTGTTTTTCAACAAATGATCAGAAATACATTACAGTAAATACTATAATTGTAAACAACTGTAGAATTAAATAAAATACAGTAACGAATTATTTGGAGCAAATTGTCATCACTCAAATGTGTGTAAGAGTGCTCTTGAGCGTTCGTAGATTTTGTTCTTAGCTAAGAACAAATCCAATATAAGAAAACATTCGTGAATGTCAGAATATTCGTAAAAAGTGCGTAAGTGCGGTGTAAGAACGCTTGGTGAATGAGGCCCATTGACCCTAGGGAGGCACTTTGGGGTTCGGATGTTGGTTTTATGAGTCTCCCCCACATTTTTAACCCCTACAGCAGAGTTGGTTTTAACCCGGGGCAGGCCCTGCACCACACAACCATTAATGTGGTTTATGCAATCAGGTGCAGGGCCTGCCACTGTATGTGGGGTAGACAAGAAATGCACTATGTTTAAGAATCAAGCAACACCAGTATGTTTTAAATAAGGGCGATGGCACAACTGTTTTATAAGCACATTTTAAACTCCACGGCTCTCAAAATGTTCAGAGCATGGTCCTGGAGAGCAACAGAGCCTGGACCACGGCTCAGCGTCGGGCAGCGGAGAGGAAGTGGATCCATCTTTTAAAAACCATAGACCCTATGGGTCTAAATGAAAAATACTAAAATGGATCCACTTCTCTTTTTAATCAAATTTTTACAGGGTATTTTTAGAAATACTCCCTTCCATTGCTCTGGTCTCCTCTCTCCTTAGGTTTTATCTTTGAGTTTAAATAAGATGTTTTTAATATTGGGATAGAATTTATTTTGTATTGTGATGCCGGGCTATTTATTTACATAACTCTAATATGTATATATTTTATTTATTTTATGTATTTATTTTGTAATGTCTCTAGGAGAGACACCAGGGTAGTAGTGGAGGTAACCTTTTATTTAAAGTTTTAAATCTCCCGCTGTCCGTCCTGTCCACTTTTAACCTGCTTTTAATATCGGGCCGTCTTTTAAACAGCTTTTATATAACCGAACCCGGTTTTTTAAGGAGTTCTTTAAGTGTTTTGTTCACACCAGTGGTCCCCCTTGTGCCCTTGCCCCTAGCAGCACCCATCCTGGGCATTGCATTTTAACCCAAACCTAACCTTAACCAGAACCAGAACCAGAACCAGTGCCTAATCCTAGAGCCATTGGGACAAAAAACACAGATAAACGTTCTACATGCTCTTTCTCAGGTGTAAGCCAAGTCTCTGATGCTGCAATTACACAAAACATTGAGAATTGTTTCATATAGTCTTTAATTTTAAAGAAGTTGATATACAGGCTTCTACTGTTAATGTGTATAATTGACAGTGTACCATCCATTATTATTTAGCCTTTAAATTGTTCATTAAAGCTAATTTTAAACTTGAATGTGTAATACTCACAGGTGTGGTTGATGTTATTTTAGAAATAGTCATCAGGGTCAATATTGTTCTCCATTTCATACAGTTCATGTTCATTGAGGTCAATTGTTTCTAGATTCAAGTTTTCATAGTTTCCATGTGCATATGAAATACTACTCACATAGTTAGGTTGTCCAAATTCACCAAGGTATTCATGCTTCCCGTGGAGTTGTTTTTTAAACTTTATTGTTCAAGTAAAAACACATAGATAGATAGATAGATAGATAGATAGATAGATAGATAGATAGAGAGAGAGAGAGAGAGAGAGAGAGAGAGAGAGAAAGAGAGAGATAGATAGATAGACTTTATAAAACACAAATTGGAAAATGACTGTTCCAGCATCAGGTTACAGGGAGACACACACACACACACACAAAACAATTGTGATGACCCCTCCCACTCATGTGAGCTGGGTAGGAGGCAGGCGGAGGTGTGGTAGTCTACACCTGGTTCACATTAGCTTGATTGACTCTCTGTCCTTTATAGAGGGCCGGAGGTTCAGGTCTGGTGATCTCTCAATCCTCACATCCAGAAAAGGTTGGTTTTTGAGGTTTATTTACTTTATTGTTGACACATTAACTTACACTCCCTACACTTCTGATATACATATTAATGATCTGTGAGTATAATTAATTATGGGTTAAATAAAATTAGCTTTAATGTAATCCTTAATTCAGTGTGGCCTCCCTTCATTTGTCTTGAGTTTAAGCTGATTCATGACAAAGTGGGGACTTATAATATTATATAGCGTTTGAGTTAAGACTTTTGTTACTTGAAGTTTAATTGGTATTGCATCAGTTTGGTTGTTCTAATTTGCATTGAGTTGTTTCTCTGGTCAGAGAGGTAAGAAGCCAGACTGACTTTCTGAATTGTGACTGGTGTAATTGCTTTGGAGATTCACATGATGTTGGTACTTTTAGCGTGTAGAGAATCCCTGTAAATAATCAGAACTTTTAGCGTGTATAGAGCCAGCATATCTCCACCAGACTCCATGCAGATAATCAGGACTTTTAGCGTGTATAAAGCCAGCATATCTCCACCAGACTCCATGCAGATAATCAGAACTTTTAGCGTGTATAGAGCCAGCATATCTCCACCAGACTCCATGCAGATAATCAGGACTTTTAGCGTGTATAAAGCCAGCATATCTCCACCAGACTCCATGTAAATAATCAGGACTTTTAGCGTGTATAGAGCCAGCATATCTCCACCAGACTCCATGCAGATAATCAGAACTTTTAGCGTGTATAGAGCCAGCATATCTCCACCAGACTCCATGCAGATAATCAGAACTTTTAGCGTGTATAGAGCCAGCATATCTCCACCAGACTCCATGTAAATAATCAGGACTTTTAGCGTGTATAAAGCCAGCATGTTTCTACATGTAAATGGGTGAATTAAGGGTTTATTTCAACCAGAGTGGTGATTGTTGGAGCAGTGGAAAGATGAACCAAGATGGCTTTTGATAGTTTTATTTAGTTTCTGTCCACTTTTGAAGTGTTTTTTTTTATGATGCTAGAAGTCCTGATTATTTCCATGGAGTCTGGTGGGTTTTGGTGGTTGTGATTTTGGGGCTGTTTTATGTTAAACTAAAAGGATCTTACTCTTTAAATAAACGGTACATTTCTGTAGGGATCCTTTTCATAATGTGGTCAGACACTTGGAGTAATAATCTGAGTCTGTCAGCCGCAACAACAGAACTTTAGTGGACGCTAATTGATGCTGAACACTAGTCCTGTAGGTTACAGTACAGCCCAGTTCATGGCTACTGGTTACAGCCTTGGTGCTCAATACTGGACCAGTTTCAAGGAGTTTTGTTCACATCAGTCACTTATACACAAATGAATAGTGAAATGTGGTCTAGTTTGAAAGATGCCACCCTTTATTCAGATTTCTTTGAGAGTAACTTAACAGCCCACATACTCATCAGATTCACTTTATACTAAACCTCCAGGAAATACCTCCAGTACACTGTCATTAAAACAATGAAGCTGAACTTCTGAAATTTTGTCTTAGTTCACAATGATGATGCGTGCAGCCGTGGGTCTCTGGGTCCTATCAGTGGTGATCTGCGCCAACAGCGTCTCCCTGGTGAACGAAGCAAACAAAGAGTTTTCCTTCCGACTCTACAGGAAGTTGGCAGCTCATGCTGACTCTCAGGGAAAGAATATCTTCTTCTCCCCATTCAGTGTGTCAACCGCCTTGGCTGCGTTGTCCGTGGGAGCGCAGGGGCAGACTCACCGTCAGCTTTTCAGTGGTCTGGGCTTCAAAAGCTCCCTGACGCAGACAGATGTGGACCAGGCCTTCCAGACATTCCTTCAGATGGCCAACAACTCCTCTCAGGAGGACGCCAGCGAAGGGACAGCTGTGTTCGTGGACAACCGCTTCAAGCCGAAACCAAAGTTCCTGCAGACCCTGAAGCGGTCGTACTTTGCCGATGGGTTCAATGTGGACTTCAGCCAAGCCACAGAAAGTGCTGATACCATCAATAATTATGTGACTGAGAAGACCAATGGGAAGATTGACCAGCTGGTGGAAAACCTGGATCCAAACACAGTCATGTATCTCATCAGCTACATCTACTACAAAGGTAAGAAGGTCCTGTGGGATGAGATCTAGTCAGTCTGTAATAATCTAATGTAATATATTGAGGTTAAATTGTGTATCAAACCAATGGTTGCGTTTTTATTTATGCTATTTGTCTAACAGGAAAGTGGGCAACTCCGTTTGACCCTGAACTCACCGAGCAGGACGACTTCAACGTGGACAAGAACACAAAGGTGGCGCAGACAGACATTGTAAACATTCGGGATTCAGCCCAAACCTACAGCAGGGGTCCGTTGGGAAGTATTTTTCATGCCGTTAACACAAGTTTGGAAAACCTGATAGTTGTAACACCCTAATTTGTTCAGTTTTTTTCAATCGTTTTGCATCGTACTACACATTGTACACACTTTATACTACATGCTTTGTACTACACACTGTATACACTATATATACTTTATACAATTTATTCTACACACTGTATACTACAAACTGTACACACTTTATACTAAGCATTGTTCATTCTGTGTCCATGTTTAAATTGTCATTGTCCAGGTTCCAGTCTTCATGATGAATTTGGAGGATCATTTCTACATTTATTATGACGACAAGTTGAAGACTACGGTCCTTCGGCTCTCCTTCACCAGCTCCTACTCCATGCTGCTGATGTTGCCTGACGTCATGGTAACGCTGGAAAACGGCATCTGCCCGAACCACGTCACCGAATGGTTGACTACAACTATAATGAAACCCAGGTAGGGAGAATATTAATTTATGCTTCTAATATGTGGAAGGTTTGACATGGAATAAGGTACCCAGCTTTGTCCTGTTCTTTTTTTTGTTTGTTTTTAATGCAGGAGGAAAGGATCCCTACAGAGAAACCTTTTTCACTCTGGTTTGGTTGAAATAAACCCTTTTACGTGTGGAAATATGCTGGCTCTATACATGATAAAAGTCCTGATTATTTACATGGAGTTTGGTGATGGTGATTTTGGGGCTGTTTCATGTTAAACTAAAAGGATCTTTCTCTTTAACTAAAAGGTGTATCTCTGTAGGGATCCATCCCATAATGTTGTCAGACACTTAAAGAAATTGAGTCTGTCAGTGATTTTTAAAAACGGCATCTTTGTTTAAGGCCCTCATATCCAAATGAATCTCATGCCCTAGTCAGATTCACTGAATGTTTGTCTCCCCTCCCCAAATGTTTTAGGAGATATAATGTATATATTCCAAAGTTCTCCATCAAGACTTCCTACAACCTCAACGATGTGCTGTCAGAAATGGGAATGACAGACATGTTTGGTGTTCGTGCAAATTTGAGAGGCATTTCAGCGAAGAAACGACTTGCTGTCTCTGATGTAAGTAAACTGAGCATACGTTTTGTTATTTCATCTATTCCGTATGTCTGTCGTCTCACTTACTGTGTTGCACCACAGGTTGTGCACAAAGCTACGCTGGACGTGGACGAGACTGGAGCCAAAGCTGCAGCTGCCACAGGCATCGGCATCGGACTGACCGCCATCCGGTTCCCTGTCCCTGTGTTGAAGTTCAATCGTCCATTCATGGTCATCATCGCTGAAAGTAACACTGAGAAAATCCTCTTCTTGGGCAAGATTATCAACCCAAACATCTGATGGATCATCACTTTGTTTGCTTGAGCAGAGCTGTTGCATCTCCATATAAAGCAATCCGAAAAAACTTTTGTCTCTTGCTTTATTGGAGTACAGTTTTTATATAAATCTTTTGAAAGTAAATATGTAGGGATAAACTTCTGTAAGCATTTGGTATTCATAATGGATCAGATTTTAAAAATGCAATAGAGCTCAACAGTGACCGCCCACTTTTTGAACCATTCTGGTTCTGGGTACTAAAAGCCTTGAGTAAAAGTACAAGTCCTGCATTGAAAATGTTCCGTAAAAGTCGATGTATCATCAGGAAACTGTACTTAAAGTGTAAAAGTACTCAATGCACAAAGGTCCTCACAAATTGGAAATGGTTGATTTCATAGAGACTTGTCTTCTACAGGAGCAGAAAAATGAAATGGGGATTTTAAAGTTCACAGGACACAATATAACCAGAGGGTGAATGCTGAATGTTCAAAGGCTGACACTACACTGGATTGCTGGCTTTAATGTGTAAAGTAGTAGGAATAGTTGAATAAGTGAGTATGGGTTAATTTAGTATGAATGTCATTGAGAAGTTAGGCTTGGATACCAACCCTTAATTCTTCCTCCCTCAATTTTCACGGACCTCATTAAATCGCTGAGTCTGCCAGACTTCAGTCCACACGATTTGTACCACTATGTGGTAAACCGGATCCCCATATATTGGTGCTGATCTCAAAGCTTTTAAAAGTCTGAATGCTTACCAGTTATTTGTAGCTGGCTGGGTTAGAGGTATGCTATGCTAATGGGGGCGGTACCTCATAATAGCAAAGATAAGACATCAATCTAGTGTTTGTTGTATTAACATCTGTTTGGTGTGTTTCGTGCCGTCGTCCATCCGATGGGCCATTGGCCTTTATTTTGGCCGATTTGACATTTATAATCGGCGGGGCGGGGACTGCCGGCAGTCGGACTCAAATGACCAATATGATTGTTAGTGCTAATCCGGAAACGGGGAGCGGGATGAGCGTTACTAGAGTCTCTCAAAATCTGACAAATCTTTTAAACTGACCTTTGTAGATCTGAAACTTAAGACAGATTCAACAACTGCACGGCCTATTTCTCTCTTCAAATGTTTTAAGAAACACGTTTTAGGTGAACTATTTTAGTAAAATATGAGATATGTATTCTGAACGAGCCGCACACACACACACCAGGCACACAGACACACACATTTGGGCCTCACTTATCAGAAAGATTGTTGTGAACATGATATGAAATGGATGAGGATCAGTTATATGTAAAAACCCTAAAAGGAGAATTTAAGATATGGAGAAAATGCCATTAGATCTCACATAAACATTATGAAACTGGTGTATAATATTCTGTTTCTTTTCTTTGTTTCTAGGTTTCTTTCACTTTAAACAACAGAATAAATTATTTAAAAGGGACATACTGTATGTTGGTTTATTTAAGCTTTATTTATACAGAAAATGTATTAAAGTACTAAAGCACTTGAGTATTTCCATTTGTTACTCTGTACTCTGTAGTACAAACAAAAGTATGAAAACGTTGAGAAACAATAAGAAATAAAAAACTTAAAGCAGATAAGTTAAATAAAACAAAGCTCTCATTTAGGGGAGATACCGCTAGTTGATGTTGTGATTTTGGCAGTGTTAACAATCACAAATTGTTGTAAAAATATAAATACTACGGTGACCCCGTGCGTAATGCTTCATGATGGTACTGGTGGCCCTGCAGGAGGACTACGGCAATGGAAGAATCAGGAGAGAAAGAGACTTCAGGGACCATGACCATGACTGGCTAATATGCCAATTTAAAGGAACACAGGACAGTAGTATAAAGATGGCGGTTTTGCGCGTATGTGTGACGTCATCTCACACGCACACGCAAACCTGCCATGCCAACTGATGATATGCGTGCGTGATGACGCGCGGTCGCGCACGTCGTTACTCGCGATCGCCATCTAGTGGCTGAATATGTTAGTGCATCTAATCGTCGAAGCTGCGACGCATCTAGCGGATGTGATGACGTCGCGGTCGAACGTCGGGCACCCCGCGAGGGCCATCTAGTGGCCGAATATGGTAGTGCATCTAATCGTTCGAAGCGCGCGCATCTACCGGCTGTGATGACGTCGCGGTCGAACGTTGGGCACCTCGCGCGCGCCATCTAGTGGCCGAATATGGTAGTGCATCTAATCGTCGAAGCTGCGCACCATCTAGCGGATGTGATGACGTCGGTGTCGCGGTCGTCATGGTTTACGTGGGGTGAGGCATCATTTACATTTTTGTAAAAAAAGGTGTTAATATCGTCTGATAGACCAATGGTTAGCTGTTAAGAATGGGTTTGCTATTGGTTTGATTTTAAAAACGCCCTACAGGGTGGGGTTTGTGGTGTTTAAAAACCCCTTGTTGCAAGGCTGTCTGCTCACTTTTTTTATCCACCATTTTTAGCTGTTCTGCGCGCCCGCTTGCGCTGCCTCGTTTTCTCAGACTTCCTCAAAGTACTCTGGAGTTTTCACTTTTTTAATTCTTTTTTTTGGGAAAAAGCAAAGAGGAATCGTTTTTCAGCCATGGCTTTCCCGCATTTGGACAACAATCTGGATCATCTTTTGTTGAAGAAGGTGAGACATCTAGAACAGGAGCCACTACATTTGGTATCGCCTAACCCGCAAAAAGAGCTATGGGGATGCGGTGAGACTGATACTGGAACAACATGCAGTTTGAGTCAGGCCCCTCGAAAGAAGCGATTCCGTTCGGAGATCTTTCCTACAAGCATGACTGAGCCATGTACATCTGATCTGGAATATGTCGTGTCAATGGATACCGTTATTCAATTCAATACAGTGCAGGATACGTAACATTAGCTGTTTACACTAGTGTTGCTGTAGAACTATCTAGCAAAGCCAAAACAGCCTGTACAATTTCTGTGAAAGACTGGGGCCTTTTTCGTGATGTTGTCTCTCTGGACCTTGATAATCCTGGCTTGCCTGAGCTGGTGTATGTGTCTCAATGGGACAGTCGTGGTGGCTCTAGTATCTATCGTGTAAGCAGACCGTTTCACTAGGCCTGCAGAGGATTTTATTTTCCTTAAGCGTATGCAGTGAAAGGGAGAAGTTAGTTGCTACCCGCGGTCATGAAGAATGGAAGTTAAAACCGGTATCCTGTATCTAACGAGGAATACAACAAATGGTTTAAAAATGTGTTCTTTATACAATGGTGTGACTGGGAGATTTTGAAGAAACAGTTTGACACCATCGACTATGTCATCAGAAGAGACAAAATAAGGAGTTCTTATGAGAACATAAGAAAAAGATTGATATTTGGGGACACTGACCAACAGTCTCTGCCCCCATGCCACGGAACCTATACAAACCTAAAATCATCAGACACAAAGACTAGCAAAACGGTGGGTCTAATTTGTATATGCTAATTATTTGCCAAAATAGTTAAAATGCTTTTCTTTTCTTTTTTTTTTTCATGCTACTGTGATTGTAATGTGTTATTTTTTCCTTCTTCCCAGAGGATCTGGAGTGGTTTCATTCAACCCCCTCAGGGTACGCCTCCTAACACCCTGGTCTATTTGCACCCCTAACGGCATCCGGATCTCCTCAACCCCTTTCATCATTGTCATCATCGCCACCTCTATCGCGGAACACTTCCTGCCGCCCCCACCTACACCTCCTCTGCCACCATCTCTATTGTTTGGGGCGCTTCCCCTCAGACATGTGCATATCAAGCTATAACCCTCAACAACTGCTGTATTACAACAGGGAGGTGTTGCTGATTGTTCGGACACAGAGGCCTGATCAGACTGATGGTGTGGTGTCATCTTTGTTTATAGATAGCGTTAAAACAGCTTCTCTACATCTTCTTAACATAGTTCTTTACAAGTATTTGGAAGAGCTTTGTTCGAGGTGTCAGATCAATCATCCAAGCCAGAAACAGCATGCCTGTTTACATGGGCTACCAGAACACTTCTACACTGTCCACTTTGAACAGCTTATGAAAAGACTACTGACTGATAAATTCATTGGTGTGCGTGCACGTTTTCCTGTCCTTGAAACATCTCACGGCTGATTAGGGTAGAATCAGGGAGTATCTGAAACAGTTTTGTACGAGTTGAAAACGTCTGAAGATGTTTCGACTAAAATCAGTGCTATGTATGACTCTATGATAGGGAATGATCTTGTCAAAATAGCCGAATTAGAGAGATTGGTGACTATTGGAGAGATTTATATGCTAGAAAAAACTAACAGGGTGAAAATATGGGGAATTGTTTATGTGTAATGTATAACCATATCAGTGAACGCCGATACCACGTAACCGCATTTATCTGGTATTTTAGATCAAGCCATTGCTAATAATGTGAACGATGTTGAAAAATACCAATGTAAGAGTGTCGATGTAGATCGTACAGTTGTGAGTAGGTTAGAAAAACTGATGGTGATTGTAAGAAGACAACATAGCACCCCTCCTTGGGAGGATCTGTTGCAGATGTTATTATCAATGTTAATGACCGCGCAGAGCATAGTGGAAACATTTTGTGATGTCATAGCCAACATTACACGTAATTTTAAGATGCTGAAAGTTTATCACCTGCTTACTATGTATACAATGCTTGTAGACACCGTGAGTTTGTATGTGCAAAAAAAACAAGTATACCGATGTCTTACAGGATTTGGCAAAAACTGCATATATTCATAATCAGTAAAGGCAATGTATCCGTATTAGCCAATATGCTATCTATGATAGAATAGGTTTCACTGTCTTCATAACTGTCATATGTAGGACTGTGTGAGTGTGTTTTGTAAAAATAAAAGAATGACATAACTCTAATGTGTTCACTTGTGTTTTAAATGAATCATGGAGAAGGTTATGCACAAAATATACTATGATCCGTCCAACCCAGGAGGGTTAGGAGGTGTACAGAGGCTGCGTGATTCCGTCAAAAGAATGTACCGGCTTGTCTCCAACTATCCCCACGGTTAAAAAGTTTCTGCTGAGGCAGGATCGCATTACACGCCCCCTGCATTGAAACACTTCCCAAGAAACAGAGTGATTGTTAATGGTATCGATAAGCAATTTCAGGCTGATTTGGTCGATATATCCTGAATATTCAACGGAAACGATAATGTGCAGTATTTATTGACATGTATTGATGTGTTTTCTAAATATGCCTCGGGTAATATGTCTTAAAACAAATCGGGGCCTAAGCGTGACAAGTGCCTTTAAGGAAATATTGGAACAAGGACGCATACCCCAGAAGCTTCAAACAGACTCTGGAAAAGAATTTTATAATAAGGTTTTTCAAAAATTGATGACACAATATAAAATTCACCATTTTTCCACATCGAACCGAAACAAAAGCAAGTGTTGTTGAGCCGTTTCAATAGGACTTTCAAAACCAGAATGTGGAGATATTTAACGGCTGTTAACTCGCCGCTATATTGAGGTAGTACAAGATATGGTTGCTGCTTACAACTCTGCATACCATAGGTCAATAAAAATGGCACCGTCCTCCCGTATGTAAAGACAATGAGAAAACTGTCTTTAACACTCTGTACAAACCGAAACCACATGGAACAGTGCTGTTTAAATTTCAGATGGGGACACCGTTAGGATATCAAAGCACAGAGGCGTTTTTCGTAAAGGTTACGAACAGACGTTTACAGATGAGTTTTTTACAATATCAAAACGTATAGGTAGAACTCCTCCTGTTTATATACTGAAAGACAATAGTGGGGAGCCGGTGACAGGTACCTTTTACGAAGCCGAGTTACAGTCTGTAATTGTAGACAAAAACAAAGTGTTTAAAATTGAGAAAGTGCTGGCTCGAAAGAAAACAGGACGTAAAAAGCTTGTACTTGTGAAATGGTTAGGATGGCCTCAGAAATTCAATTCATGGCTCTCTGAAAAAGACATAGTTGATGTAAGATAAAAGCGCTGTACCAGTCTTGTAATATTAGTCATTGTGTTTTGTTAGTGAAAGGTATTGGAGCTATGAATAAGAACGGATTTTTTGTTACGCTGCCTAGTAATGCCTCACAATTAGTTTATCCAAATAATAAGATTTGGCAATTCAGAACAAAACTGGCTAAACCACTCATATTACAAGAGCCGTATGAAGTTGGTCTTATTGAAATTCAATACCCCAGGGTCTGGAATAGTTTCACTGAGAATGATGCCAAGGTTGATTTCATCGACATCGAAACGAAAATGTTCAACAAGCTAAGGCTAACAGTTGGTTCTTATAATACGATCGACAGCATTGTTAAAGAATATAATATGAAATGTGCTGCTAACCCAACCCTAGCCCACATAACTATGACACACAATCCTATCACTAATAAGATTCTTTTCACGGGAGGAGACGGTTGGAATATGTTTGTGTTGGGCGTCTGGCCGAAATTCTTGGGTTCATTCCAGACTCTGTGTTCGGAATTCACATTGGCCCTCATTTAAAATGTGCAGCTCCACACCCGGCAGACATTCATGGGGGTCGTTATAATATATTTATTTATAGTGACATTGTGGACTACCAGCTAGTCGGTGATAGTCATGTACCCCTACTCCGTTGTTAAATATCTCTGCGAGAGCAAACGTATGCCCACTCTATGTTACGACAGTCCTCACTACACATCGTTGGCACGCCCGAGTATTACTGATATTCAAATAGAACTACGGACGATCAGAACCAACACATCCCTTTTGTCATACGGAAAGTAATTGTCAAACTACATTTTAGACCTGTGAAACAGCATTGAAATGATGAGGAAAGCGTACACATCCGATGATGGAAGATATATGCACTATTACATGAATCAAGCTGGTGGAGAGTTGCCGGATTCATAGGCTCCAGCACACAATACGGACATGGATTAGGGGATATTCAGAAATTTATTTCGAAGGCTGTCCCCCTTTTAAAAGGGGTTTAATATAGCCAAACCTCATCTGAAAACAGCAGCAAGTGGTTTTATTGGTGATGTTGTGACTAATGTCAGGAATGCCGTGGCATCCAGACAACAGGGAAATGGGCTAATGGTGTACAGACACAAAGCATTAAAAAGAACCCCACCAGGATGTGGGTAACCCGATTGTGAACAAAAAAGCATAAAAACGCCACCAAAAACGAAGGATTGTCAAAAGAAGGCATCTGTCACGTAGGGAAGCTCGCCGACCGGCTCTGGCCCTGACAAAGACATATTTTAATTTTACAGATTGATTCTGTAAAATTAAAATATGTCTTTGTCAGGGCCAGAGAGCCGGTTCTGAATTGCCATTCGAAATAAATTTCTGAATATCCCCCTAATCCATGTCCTTATTGTGTGCTGGAGCCTATGAATCCCGGCAACTCTCCACCAGCTTGATTCATGTAATAGTGCATATATCTTCCATCATCGGATGTGTACGCTTTTTCCTCATCATTTCAATGCTGTTTCACAGGTCTAAAATGTAGTTTGACAATTACTTTTCCGTATGAGAAAGGGATGTGTTGGTTCTGATCGTCCTCGTTAGTTCTATTTGAATATCAGTAATATCTCGAAGTGCGTAACGATGTGTGTGAGGACTGTCGTAACTTAGAGTGGGCATACGTTTGCTCTCATCAGAGATATTTATACAACGGAGTAGGGTACATGACTATCACCGACTAGCTGGTAGTCCACAATGTCACTATAAATAAATATATTATAACGACCCCCATGAATGTCTGCCGGGTGTGGAGCTGCACATTTTAAATGAGGGCCAATGTGAATTTCGAACACAGAGTCTGGAATGAACCCAAGAATTTCGGCCAGGCGCGCCCTTAAACACAATATTCCAACCGTCTCCTCCGCGGAAAAGAATCTTATTAGTGATAGGATTGTGTGTCATAGTTATGTGGGTGGGGGGGGTAAGTTTCGGCACACATTCATATTATATTCTTTAACAATGCTGTCGATCGTATTATAAGAACCAACTGTTAGCCTTAGCTTGTTGAACATTTTCGTTTTCGTGTCGATGAAATCAACCTTGGCATCATTCTCAGTGAAACTATACCACAACCCTGGGGTATTGAATTTCAATAAGACCAACTTCATACGGCTCTTGTAATATGAGTGGTTTAGCCAGTTTTGTTCTGAATTGCCAAATCTTATTATTTGGATAAACTAATTGTGAGGCATTACTAGGCAGCGTAAAAAAAACCGTTCTTATTCATAGCTCCAATACCTTTCACTAACAAAACACAATGACTAATATTACAAGACTGGTAAGCGCTTTTTATCTTACATCAACTATGTCTTTTTCAGAGAGCCATGAATTGAATTTCTGAGGCCATCCTAACCATTTCACAAGTACAAGCTTTTTACGTCCTGTTTTCTTTCGAGCCAGCACTTTCTCAATTTTAAACACTTTGTTTTTGTCTACAATTACAGACTGTAACTCGGCTTCGTAAAAGGTACCTGTCACCGGCTCCCCACTATTGTCTTTCAGTATATAAACAGGAGGAGTTCTACCTATACGTTTTGATATTGTAAAAAACTCATCTGTAAACGTCTGTTCGTAACCTTTACGAAAAACGCCTCTGTGCTTTGATATCCTAACGGTGTCCCCCATCTGAAATTTAAACAGCACTGTTCCATGTGGTTTCAGTTTGTACAGAGTGTTAAAGACAGTTTTCTCATTGTCTTTACATACGGAGGACGGTGCCATTTTTATTGACCTATGGTATGCAGAGTTGTAAGCAGCAACCATATCTTGTACTACCTCAATATAGCGGCGCGAGTTAACAGCCGTTAAATATCTCCACATTCTGGTTTTGAAAGTCCTATTGAAACGCCCAACAACACTTGCTTTTGTTTGCTTCGATGTGGAAAAATGGTGAATTTTATATTGTGTCATCAATTTTTGAAAACCCTTATTATAAAATTCTTTTCCAGAGTCTGTTTGAAGCTTCTGGGGTATGCGTCCTTGTTCCAATATTTCCTTAAAGGCACTTGTCACGCTAGGCCCCGATTTGTTTTTAAGACATATTACCCAGGCATATTTAGAAAACACATCAATACATGTCAATAAATACTGCACATTATCGTTTTCCGTTGAATATTCAGACATATCGACCAAATCAGCCTGAAATTGCTTATCGATACCATTAACAATCACTCTGTTTCTTGGGAAGTGTTTCAATGCAGGGGCGTGCAGTGTATATGCATCCTGCCTCAGCAGAAACTTTTTAACCGTGGGGATAGTTGGAGACAAGCCGGTACATTCTTTGACGGAATCACGGAGCCTCTGTACACCTCCTAACCCTCCTGGGTTGGACGGATCATAGTATATTTTGTGCATAACCTTCTCCATGATTCATTTAAAACACAAGTGAACACATTAGAGTTATGTCATTCTTTTTATTTTTACAAAACACACTCACACAGTCCTACATATGACAGTTATGAAGACAGTGAAACCTATTCTATCATAGATAGCATATTGGCTAATACGGATACATTGCTTTTACTGATTATGAATATATGCAGTTTTTGCAAATCCTGTAAGACATCGGTATACTGTTTTTCTTGCACATACAAACTCACGGTGTCTACAAGCATTGTATACATAGTAAGCAGGTGATAAACTTTCAGCATCTTAAAATTAGCTGTAATGTTGGCTATGACATCACAAAATGTTTCCACTATGCTCACGCGTGTCATTAACATTGATAATAACATCTGCAACAGATCCTCCCAAGGAGGGGTGCTATGTTGTCTTCTTACAATCACCATCAGTTTTTCTAACCTACTCACAACTGTACGATCTACATCGACACTCTTACATTGGTATTTTTCAACATCGTTCACATTATTAGCAATGGCTTGATCTAAAATACCAGATAAATGCGATACGTGGTATCGCTCACTGATATGGTTATACATTACACATAAACAATTCCCCATATTTTCACCCTGTTAGTTTTTTCTAGCATATAAATCTCTCCAATAGTCACCAATCTCTCTAATTTCGGCTATTTTGACAAGATCATTCCCTATCATAGAGTCATACATAGCACTGATTTTAGTCGTAACATCTTCAGACGTTTTCAACTGCGTACAAAACTGTTTCAGATACTCCCCGATTCTACCCTCATCAGCCGTGAGATGTTTCAAGGACAGAAAAACGTTGCACGACACCAATGAATTTATCAGTCAGTAGTCTTTTCATAAGCTGTTCAAAGTGGACAGTGTAGAAGTGTTCTGGTAGCCCATGTAAACAGGCATGCTGTTTCTGGCTTGGATGATTGATCTGACACCCGAACAAAGCTCTTCCAAATACTTGTAAAGAACTATGTTAAGAAGATGTAGAGAAGCTGTTTTACCGCTATCTATAAACAAAGATGACACCACACCATCAGTCTGATCAGGCGCCTCTGTGTCCGAACAATCAGCAACACCTCCCTGTTGTAATACAGCAGTTGTTGAGGGTATAGCTTGATATGCACATGTCTGAGGGGAAGTGCCCCAAACAATAGAGATGGTGGCAGAGGAGGTGTAGGTGGGGGCGGCAGGAAGTGTTCGGCGATAGAGGTGGCGATGATGACAATGATGAAAGGGGTTGAGGAGATCCGGATGCCGTTAGGGGTGCAAATAGACCAGGGGTGTTAGGAGGCGTACCTGAGGGGGTTGAATGAAACCACTCCAGATCCTCTGGGAAGAAATAACACATAACACATTACAAACACAGTAGCATGAAAAAAAAAGAAAAGAAAAGCATTTTAACTATTTTGGCAAATAATTAGCATATACAAATTAGACCCAATTGCCTTGCTAGTCTTTGTGTCTGATGATTTTAGGTTTGTATAGGTTCCGTGGCATGGGCAGAGACTGTTGGTCAGTGTCCCCAAATATCAATCTTTTCTTATGTTCTCATAAGAACTCCTTATTTTGTCTCTTCTGATGACATAGTCGATGGTGTCAAACTGTTTCTTCAAAATCTCCCAGTCACACCATTGTATAAAGAACACATTTTTAAACCATTTGTTGTATTCCTCGTTAGATACAGGATACGGTTTTAACTTCCATTCTTCATGACCGGGGTAGCAACTAACTTCTCCCTTTCACTGCATAACGCTAAGGAAAATAAAATCCTCTGCAGGCCTAGTGAAACGGTCTGCTTTCACACGATAGATACTAGAGCCATTACGACTGTCCCATTGAGACACATACACCAGCTCAGGCAAGCCAGGATTATCAAGGTCCAGAGAGACAACATCACGAAAAGGCCCCAGTCTTTCACAGAAATTGTACAGGCTGTTTTGGCTTTGCTAGATAGTTCTACAGCAACACTAGTGTAAACAGCTAATGTTACGTATCCTGCACTGTATTGAATTGAATAACGGTATCCATTGACACCGACATATTCCAGATCAGATGTACATGGCTCAGTCATGCTTGTAGGAAAGATCTCCGAACGGAATCGCTTTTTTCGAGGGGCCTGACTCAAACTGCATGTTGTTCCAGTATCAGTCTCACCGCATCCCCATAGCTCTTTTTGGCGGGTTAGGCATACCAAATGTAGTGGCTCCTGTTCTAGATGTCTCACCTTCTTCAACAAAAGATGATCCAGATTGTTGTCCAAATGCGGGAAAGCCATGGCTGAAAACGATTCCTCTTTGCTTTTTCCCAAAAAAAAGAATTAAAAAGTGAAAACTCCAGAGTACTTTGAGGAAGTCTGAGAAAACGAGGCAGCAAGCGAGCTAGCAGAACAGCTAAAAATGGTGGATAAAAAAAGTGAGCAGACAGCCTTGAAACAAGGGGTTTTAAACACCACAAACCCCACCCTGTAGGGCGTTTTTAAAATCAAACCAATAGCAAACCCATTCTTAACAGCTAACCATTGGTCTATCAGACGTATTAACACCTTTTTTTTACAAAATGTAAATGATGCCTCACCCCACGTAAACCATGACGACCGCGAACCGACGTCATCACATCCGCTAGATGCGTCGCGCTCACGATTAGATGCACTACCATATTCGGCCACTAGATGGGCTCGCGTGTGCCGACGTCGACCGCGACGTCATCACATCCGCTAGATGCGGCGCAGCTTCGACGATTAGATGCACTACCATATTCGGCCACTAGATGGCGTCGCGGGGTGCCGACGTTCGACCGCGACGTCATCACATCCGCTAGATGCGCGCGAGCTTCGACGATTAGATGCACTAACATATTCAGCCACTAGATGGCGGATCGCGTAGTAACGACGGCCTGGGCCCCCATCATCCGACATATCATCAGTTGGCATGGCAGGTTTGCGTGCGTGGGAGATGACGTCACACATGCACGCAAACCGCCATCTTTATACTACTCAGGACTATTGGGACTTTGTTTTATTCCCCGTACCCCCAGAGTTAGATAAGTCCAGACATACCCTTCTCATCTCCGTGGGTGTCCTAACTCTGTCTGACGCCCCCACCACTAGCCTAGCTTAGCACAGATCCTCGAGGTAACCGGCTCCATCTAGCCTACTGTTCCTAATAAGTGACAAAATAACGCCAACATGTTCCTATTTTCATGTTGTGATTTGTATAGTCACAGCGTGTACAAATAACAAGGTCAAATGAGACATGTGCACTGCTAGAAGATGGCTGTGTCTCATGTGACCTTGTTATTTGTACATGCTGTGACTAGACAAATCACAACATGTAAATTATTTTTGCTGTAGCCTACGCCATTTTTGGCTTTTTGGTGTACGTACACTTTTAGTAAAGATCCTACATGTTTTATAAATGAGACCCCAGATCTGTACAGAGGTTTACTAACGACAAGACTGACTCATAGAATTATAATAACAAAATAAAAATATTATATCATAATAAAAAATAAGAATATAAAATATACTTCAAAGTAATCAAGTAAAAGTACTGCTACCACAGTGTAGAAATAAGTAAAAGTTACATAAGTATCAGCATAAAAATACTTGATTCACACATGGTGATTCTGCAGAATAATCAGTATGATATTACTGGTTTCTAATGACTGATGACTTTAATGTTGCAGCTAGTAATCTGTAATAATACATAATTTATTATCTGATTGTATTTAGTTGTAATAATCTGAATGTGTAAAGGAACTAAAGCTGTCAGATAAGCAGCGAGGTGGTTGCTGAATGCAGCTTTTGGAGAAGATGATGAAGAGCATTACGTGTCATTTAGCTGTTTGGAGCAGAATCTAATCCATTTAGGAAATCATTGGTGATGCCCACATTCTCCTCACTAACATCAGCTGATGATCTTGATCAGACTGAACTGGCTGGTTCTCTGACAGAAGGAGACTCTCAGTCCTCCACAGGACACAGAGACACTGACGAATCATATGACGTGGTCACATACCGTAACCCAAATCCAAACCCAAACCGTAACCCAAACCCAAACCCAGGATAAAGAGGCTGAGTGAATGTGGTGTTGAAGGTGTAGAGGTGGATCAGTGAGTCAGAGGAGACTGTGTAGAAGGACAGAGAGCCAGCAGGACAGTCCACATACACTGCTACTCTATCAGAGACAGAGGAGAAGGAGGTGGACGTTACTCTGTTATTGTGACAGACATAGTAACCACCATCAGAGCATATCAGACTCCAGGACTGATCATTACGTCCAAACAAACAGTCATCACTTTTGCCTCTCCTGCTGATTCCTCTGTAACTCACTGATATATAAACCTCTCCTCTCTTCTCAACCTCCCAGTAACAGCGACCATGCAGACCATCTCTACACAGCAGCTGAGGACTGCAGTAGTCAAACCTCTCTGGATGATCAGGATATGGCTGATACTCCTTCACATGTGTCACCTTCCTGTTGTTGTCAGACAGTTTGAGGTTTCTGTGCACTGTGTTTGTGTCGAGTGTGAGTTCACAGGAATCTGACGGAGAGAAGCAGACACAACACAGCTGCAGTTATTAACCAATCAGCATTTTGATGATGACATCACAAGGTTGAGTGAGTGATGTCACAGTTCCATGAATGAAATGTAAAACAGACTTACATTTCCTCAGACCTGGTGTCAACCATCTGACTACAGCAGACTCCACCCTGAAAGGAGGAGGGGGGGGGGGGGCCATTACATCACTCTCACACATTATTCTACACTGATGAAGAAACAGTCTGAAAGCTGGAGAAATACATCTCAAAAGTCCTGTCCTGAGGTCAGTATGTTCAAGGTTCAGTTTTAATGTGCATGGACCTTTCTCCGTAGAGATTAAAAAAGCTTATAAAACATCAACCCTTTTGTCCACAGTCAATCTATAAACATCATTCTTTTCAGGCCAAACTGTGTGCTAAATTATTGTTGTAAGTTGTATTCCTGAGGATTGAGAAAAGTTTGTCTTTTTCCAACAATCATAAAACCAACCAGAATAACATGTTATGGTAATATGGAAGTGGAATATTAATTAATATAAGTGACCACCTGCCAATCTTTGTGACTCATAATTGGAATTATAGTGTAATGTAAATGGACTGTTTTTATATATCGCTTTTCTAGTCTTAACGACTACTCAAACCGCTTTTACATAGTACAGGAACCATTCACCATTCACATTTACACTCCGATGCACAGCATCGGGGGCAACTCGGGGTTCAGTGTCTTTCTCAAGGACACTTCAACATGGGACTGCAGGGCCAGGGATTGAACCACCAACCTTCCGATTGGCAGGCAACCGCTCTACCATTGGAAAGGTATGGCATCAGAGGTGTAGCCTATAACTGGATAAAACTACATTGAAAACAGTTTGAAGTCAGTTTGTTCAAATGGGTAATCACCGGTCAGTGAGCCTTAGTATTTCCTGTGTCGTTCCACAGGGGTCAGTTTTAGGCCCAAAACTGTTAATCCTTTACCTAAATGACATTTGCAAAGTATCAAATGTACTAAAATTTACTGTTTTTGCAGATGACACAAAAGAATTTGTTGCGGGGATGACTTGCAGCAGATGCTGGAGATGGTCACAAATTAAATTAATAAATGAAAACTTTGGTTTGATTCAATTAAGTTATCTTTAAACTTGAACAAAACTAAATTCATGATATTTGGAAATCCTACTATAAATACAGATGTTAAAATAGTAATTGATAACGAAATAATTGAAAGAGTCTATGAAAGTAAATTTCTGGGTGTTGTACTTGACCACAAACTGTGCTGGAAGCCCCACATTAAATAGTATCTGTGCATGAAGATGGCCAGGAGTATTGGTAGATTGAGCAAAACTAGATACACATCGAACAAAAATACATTATATACTATGAACTGCACACTTATTTTACCATATATGTTATACTGTGTGGAAGTTTGGGGAAATACCTACAAAAGCAACTTACAAAATATTTGGACATTGCAAAAAAGAGCAATCAGGATAATAAATCACACCGGGGACAATGTATGTTCAAACAACCTCTTGTGTGAACTGATTGGCAAGACAGTCTGAAAACCTATAGTATAGTAGAAATAGAGCAAAACCTCACTGGAAGTCTAAGACTGCAATACCTTGCCTTTGCAGGTGTGTGTCCAAAAATGTGTATGCTAACATATGGCCCTATGACCTATGGTGGAGGAGCAACTACGCTACACCAATAAGTGGCATTTGAACACCCAAATTTGGCACAACATTTACTTGGAGTGACAGAGGTATTTATACTCTAGACCAGCTATGCAATGGGGAATGTATTTTGAGTTTTGAGGACCTGAGAGTTAGCTTTGCGATCCCTAGGACATCCTTCTTCCTTTATCTTCGCTTAAGGTCAGCCCTAAAATGTTATGGAGTACCATGGGGAAACATACCCACCCAATCATTAAATGGCTTGTTGATTGTACTGCAAGAGGATTAGTGTCCAGGATTTATGCTAAACTGATGCAAGTATCCGTAGGAGAACTCCCAATACTAAAGAAATGGGAGCAAGAGCTGAGTTCGGTGGGGAAAGTAATTCATTGGAAGACAACATTTGGGACAACATTTCCCACTGTTCCAAGAACCCAAATCACCAGCAGATCCACTTCAACATATGCCATAGGACATAATGGAGAAGAGATACGTCTCTAAAGTCATTCCTACTCCCTATTGCACGTTCTGCCAACCTGAACAAACTGGAACTTTCCTGCACATGCATGAGTTTTGGAATAAAACAACATAAATAATATCTGATGTGATAGGATGTCGAATTCCTTCTGACCCGATTGTTTTGTTACTTAATGACGACTCTAAATTACACCTGCTTGGGAGACAGAAGAAAATTTGGCTAGCCGGCTCAACCATGACCAAGAAAATGTTAGCTCAGCACTGGCTCCCTCTCCCTAGCTTTATATAAAACAGTGGTTGGCGTATTTTCTAAACATACTTATGCTTGAGCTCTCTACAGCAAGGATTAACAAAGCCAAGTCATCGACTATAGACCTATGGAAAAGCGCAGCAGCACAAGTATCGGAGGAGAGCGACTAGCCAAGGTGGGATTTCTGTTTGTTTTGTTTGTTTTCTTTTCCTCAAGACCGCGCAGGGATGTGGGTGGGAGAGCGTGGTTGTTCTAGTTCAAGTGTGTTTGTCTGTTCTGTATGTTTAAAATGTAAAAATTAAAAATTGATCTAAAAAAACAAATGAAAGACAGTTTATTTAAATGGCAGATATCTGTCCAAACTGCAGCCATCTTTAACAACGAGATGTCTCCAGAGTGGATCCTTAAGTCCAGACAAAAGCAGCTTCACTCCTGAGTCTCCTGGATGATTGTAGCTCAGGTCCAGCACTCTCATATGGGATGGGTTGGATCTCAGAGCTGAGACCAGAGAAGAACAGCCTTCCTCTGAGATCAGACAGCCTGACAGACTGCAAACACACAGAACAACACGTCATGATCTGAGGATACTGTGGAGTTACATTAACATTATCACAGATTCTTTCTACTCACAATCAAACACTCACTAATGTAAAATAATTACTGGTAGCTTTCTGATTCCTGCCTGATATTTCAAATTCCAACAATAGAGTGAGAAGAAAAGAGATTGAAACTAAATAAACACAACTGTTTGAAACAATACAAGCAGAGAAAATCTTAGGCACGTTACAAGCTTATCCATTAATGTAAATCAAGATTTAGGTGACCATCAGTTGAACAGGTTGTTGACTCCTGACCTGAGAGTATCCAGTTTACAGTGTGGTCTCTTTAGTCCAGCCGACAGCAGCTTCCCTCCTGAATCCTGCAGGTTGTTGTTACTCAGGTCCAGCTCTCTCAGACTAGAGGACTCACAGCTGAGAACTGTGGGCAGAGCTTCACAGCTTCTCTCTGACAGGTTACAGACACTCAGCCTGAAGAGACAGTAATGAACAAGAAGATAAATATCAATATTATTAAAATGTTAAAAATATTATACGTTGAGTCTGGACTAAAAGTATTATCAAAAGAAAAAATGATCTGATTTGCAGTTCAAGGAACTAAGACAATTTAACTCAAGAGTCAAACAAGGATATGTTTTTTAGTATAACTAAAATATAAACTGGAAATCTAGATGTTAACTATTGAGGTATTTTTAAATCTGGTGATGTATAATCTCTTCTCGGCTCTTGTTAAAATCCTCACAGTTAATTACGAGTAACTCAAGAATAGTTTGGATCAACAGAAGTACATTTCCAGGCTTTGTCCCTCACCGTCTGTGTGTTCTCTTATCTGGATTAACAACAGTTCATTCACTGCTGGTTGTCACTCGACTTGCAAAAAATACGGTTCTAAAAACAACAACTACATGCTCAAAATGTCAAATTTAGAAGGAAATGTGGACAGTGCAACAAGGCAGGCAGGTTGGTTCTTTCGAGGGAATGATTATAAAGATTTACAAAGAATATTTTTAGGTAATTTCCTCTATAACTGGGACATTTTGGAACCGATTGGTGGGATTGCTGTGGACGAAGTACATACGGAGATACACTGGTAAGAGCTAATGAGGTTTAACCATGTATCAGCTTTTAAATAGATCACGTTACTGTATTGTTTCAACAGTAAACTTCCATTAATATTTTATGTGGTGTTTTCTTTTGCAGGGTGCAAATGTTCCACCACAACAAGTTCCTTCCTGAGACTATTTAACAGAGCCACCGTCACTGCGTCCAGAGCTTAGCACCGCCCAGGACCATTGGGATTGGTTTAAAGAAACTGAAATAACCCAGAGAAATATTTTGGAAATCATTTTAACATAATGTGTAACTTGATCTGACCTGAGAGTCTCCAGTTTACAGTATGGACTCTGAAGCCCAGCCGACAGCAGCTTCCCTCCTGAATCCTGCAGGTTGTTGTTACTCAGGTCCAGCTCTCTCAGACTAGAGGACTCAGAGGTAAAAACTGAGGAAAGAGCACAGTTTCTCTCTGACAGGTTACAGCAACTCAGCCTGGAGAGACAATAATGAACAAGAAGATAAATATCAGTATTATTAAAATGTAAAAATTTCATAGGTCGAGTCTGGACTATTATCAGAAAAACAAAGATCTCAGTTAGCATTTCGGCTCACAGATTGAACTCAGAGTAAAAAGAACATATATATATATAAATCAAATATACAGTCTATGATCACTACATCTTTATATACAGTCTATGATCTCTACATCTTTATATGCGGTCTATGATCTCTACATCTTTATGTGCGGTCTATGATCTCTACATCTTTATATACGGTCTATGATCGCTACATCTTTATATACGGTCTATGATCGCTACATCTTTATATACGGTCTATGATCGCTACATCTTTATATACGGTCTATGATCTCTACATCTTTACATACGGTCTATGATCACTACATCTTTACATACGGTCTATGATCACTACATATTTATATACAGTCTATGATCTCTACATCTTCACATACGATCTATGATCTCTACATCTTTACATACGGTCTATAACCTCTACATCTTTATATACGGTCTATGGTCTCTACATCTTTATATACAGTCTATGATCTCTACATCTACATCATATGCAACATTATTATATTAACTTGATCTGACCTGAGAGTCTCCAGTTTACAGTGTGGACTCTGAAGTCCAGCAAACAGCAGCTTCCCTCCTGAATCCATCAGGTTGTTGTTACTCAGTTCCAGCTCTCTCAGACTAGAGGACTGGAAGCTGAGAACTGACGACAGAGCTTCACAGCTTCTCTCTGACAGGTTACAGCCACTCAGCCTAAAGAGACGGTAATAAAGAAAAAACAATCAAGAAGTTGAAAAGACAGCAGAGCATTTAGGTTATCGCTGTACTTACACAGCTTTTTTGGAGGCTTTGACCACTGACAGCAGCCTCAGAAGAGCCTCGTCTGAAGCAGAGTATTTCATCAGGTCAAACACGTCCAGATCTTCTTCTGATGACAGTAAGATGAAGACCAGAGCTGACCACTGAGCAGGAGACAGTTTAACTGTGGAGAGAACTCAGGAACCATTGGATCTCCTCCACTAGGGAATGATCATTCAGTTCATTCAGACAGTGTAACAGATTGATGCTTCTCTCTGCAGACAGATTCTCACTGATCTTCTTCTTGATGTACTCAACTGTTTTCTGATTGGTCTGTGAGCTACTTCCTGTCTGTATCAGCAGTCCTCGTAGGAGACTCTGATTGGACTGCAGTGAAAGACCGATAAGGAAGCAGAGGAACAAGTCCAGGTGTCCATTTGGACTCTGTAAGGCCTTGTCCACTGCACTTTGGTAGAACTGTGGTAGTTTAGGTTTTTCTCTGAAGACTTTAGGCAGCCATGATGTTGTTTGTTCTCCTGACAGCAAGTTGACTCCAGAGTTGGTGAATGCCAGATGGACATGAAGAGCAGCCAGAAACTCCTGAACACTCAGATGGATGAAGCTGAACACCTTCTCCTGGTACAGTCCTCTCTCCTCTTAAAATATCTGTGTGGACACTCCTGAGTACACTGAGGCTGCTGTGATATCAATGCCACACTCTGTCAGGTCTGATTCATAGAAGATCAGGTTGCCTTTCTGCAGCTGCTCAAAAGCCAGTTTTCCCAGAGACTCGATCATCTGCCTGCTCTCCGGACTCCAGTGTGGATCTGGCTCAGCTCCTCCGTCATACTTGATGTTCTTCACTTTGGACTGAACCACCAGGAAGTGGATGTACATCTCAGTCAGGGTCTTGGGCAGCTCTCCTCCCTCTCTGGTCTTCAACACGTACTCCAGAACTGTAGTAGTGATCAAGCAGAAGACTGGGATGTGATACATGATGTGGAGGCTTTGTGATGTCTTGATGTGGGAGATGATTCTGCTGGCCTGCTCCTCATCTCTGAATCTCTTCCTGAAGTACTCCTCCTTCTGTGGGTCAGTAAACCCTCTGACCTCTGTCACCATGTCAACACACTCAGGAGGGATCTGATTGGCTGCTGCAGGTCGTGTGGTTATCCAGAGGCGAGCAGAGGGAAGCAGTTTCCCCCTGATGAGGTTTGTCATCAGCACATCCACTGAGGTGGACTCTGTAACATCAGTCAGAATCTCAGTGTTGTGGAAGTCCAGAGGAAGTCGACACTCATCCAGACCATCAAAGATGAACACAACCTCTTCAAACCTGCAGATTCCTGCTTCTTTAGTTTCACTAAAGAAGTAATCAACAAGTTCCACCAAGCTGTACTTTCTCTCTTTCAGCACATTCAGCTCTCTGAAAGTGAATGGAAATGTGAACTTGATGTCCTGGTTGGCTTTGTTTTCAGCCCAGTCCAGAGTGAACTTCTGTGTTAAGACTGTTTTCCCGATGCCAGCCACTCCCTTTGTCATCACTGTTCTGATTGGTTCATCTCTTCCAGGTGGGGTTTTAAAGATGTCTTCTTATCTGATTCTTGTTTCTAGTCTGTCTGGTTTCCATGATGCTGTTTCAATCTGTCTGACCTCATGTTCATCATTTACCTCTGCATTCCATCCTTTTGTGATGTAGATCTCTGTGAACATCTGATTCAGAAGGGTTGAGTTTCCTGCTTTAGCAATCCCCTCAAACACACACTGGAACTTTTTGTTTAGATTAGATTTCAGTTTACGTTTACAAACGGCTTCCTGTAAGAACACACAATAAAAAAACATCAGTAAGTGATTTATAAACTAAATATGACAGTTTACTTCCCCTAAAGATATAAATCCTCTTACTGCTCTGCAGACAGTCAACCAGCTTGTCCTGCTTCATTCTCCTCAGGAAGTGCACTGTGATCTTCAGAAATGCCTCTCTGCTCCTCCTCTGATCTTCATCCTCACCGTCCAACACCTCCTCACCCTCCCTCTGAATGTCTGTGCATTCTGAGTAATCTGGACTCAGATCCTTCTGGATCTTCTTCAGCTCGTTCTTCACAAATGTCCCCTGACATTTAATTGTTGGTTGTCCCACTTACTACTGGAATCATTGGTAAATTACAGAGTGTGGTCTAGACCTACTTTATTCGTAAAGTGTCTTGAGATAACTCTTGTTATGAATTGATATTATAAATAAAATTGAATTTAGCCTGGAAATCCAGACCCAAATCTGAAAGATTAAGGGTGATTGAGTAATGAAAATGGCCCAACTCGAGGGCCGGCACCAAGCATGCATTTGAAATTCTCACTGCATGCAATTGGATAACACTACGACCAATCACAGCAACACATGGGGTGACGTATCCAGAGCCCCATACGCTTAGCTACCAGCAGAGCTAACTGGTAGATTAAACTCTTAGCTACCAGAGGAGCTAACTGGTAGATTAAACTGTCGTCATCTGTTTAGCTCGCCTCTGGCCCGCCTATATCAGATACACCGATGTGATTGGTACAGCTCGGCTACAAGGGCATAGTTAATAAGAATTATTCAATGCCAGAGTGACTTACTGTGGATACATTTCCAAAAACTACTTGCTCATTGTTTTGTCATGCCATCCAGGAGCACAGTGTTTTCACTGAAACACAACAGTTTTAAAGGTACAGAGTGAATCCATGTGAAACACACAGGTGGGCTGCATCTTGTAGACCACTATCAGATATGCATGGTAAGGACCAGGTTGCTTGTAAGTTGCCCCCTGCTGTTCTGTTATTCTTGGCAAGGCAACCTGCCCTAGTAAAGGATTAAGGCTGATTTATGCTTCTGCGAGACGAGTTAAACTTGCAGATACTTTACAATTGAGAATCTGACACAAGCACGCTGTGTGTTGTTCTCAGTTTTAAATCCTCACCTTGGATCAACAGAGTTACGTCCATCTTTGAAGTTTATAGACAAATCCCTAGACCGGTCACTCTTCATGGACACACAGCTGGGTTCTGGTTCTTCCATATTTCTCCTGATAGAAAGACATAAAGACTGAATATAATCTGCACTGTACCCAGAACACTGTGCAACAATGGACTGTAGATATATTTCAAAAAACTATTTGCTCATTGTACAAGTAAAGGATTATGGGTGGCCTGCTTGCTAAAGTCCAGTTCGGCCCAAAGATTCTGGATGAGACGAGTTGAAACTTGCAGATACTTGCAATGCTCCGGCCTGTAGCGTTCTGAAAGCTGCCAGTTTACACTAACGACTCACAATTGAGAATCTAACACAAATACTCTGTTTTGTTTTTGTCAGTTTTAAATCCAAACCTTGGATCAACAGAGTGACGCCCATCTTTGAAGAAGATAGGCAAATCCTTAGACCAGTCACTTTTCATGGACACACAGCTGGGTTCTGGTTCAGGTCCAGGTTCAGGTTGCTACAATGTAAAGTATTAAGTGTCCAGCTTGTATAACATTGTAAATGTGCTGTCCCCTCAAAATAACTCAACACACAGCCATTAATATCTAAACCGCTGGCAACTAAAGTCACTACACCCCTATGTTAAATTCCCATAGAGGCAGACAGATGTTTATTTTTAAAGGCCAGTTATTTCATGGACACAGGATACTATTTATCCTGATAAAGTCACCTTGGCCTTTGGAATTAAAGAGAGAGAGGAATGATGGCCACGTTGCAGCACTCTCTCTACTAAGTAAAGTACTCAATAGAAGATCATGAGTCGGTCTCATCATCACTACAAGTTTCTGTATTTCAGGTGGTGGACAGTTAGGCCTCCTGCACCCTGGCTGCGTGGCGTTAGTGTGTCAGCTGCGTGGCGTGTCCATTTTTATTTGGGCTTCCATGTTAACAGGTTAGAGCTTGCACACTGCCTGCATGACACGCATGTTTTCTGCATGGCTTGAGCCGAAAACGCGTGCATGCTAGAAATAGAACAGACGCCTATTTGTCACGCAAGCGTGTTGGAAGCGTTTCCAGGCAAAATAGAATCCAAAACGTTTAGGCCTATATGTCATTTTGACACAAATACATTTAATAAATGACATGTTGATGTTTGAAAGGAAATATTCTGTAGTCTATTTTACCATCAATCCTGCCAACGTTGTCTTTGCTGTAATCAGATCAGTATATATTTATGTTTATGGGAAACATCCATGTGTCCAGACGAAGCTAGCAGCAGCAGCAGCGCCGCGTCAGACCAGCCCGGTCTCACGGAAGTTGGTGTAAATGTGACGTTATTTGAATCTATTGATACGTGTTCACGGAGACGTTTTTGTCGTTTTTTACGTGGTGGACAACACGAAAATGTGAAGTAATGTATTTCAATGGGAAGCATATTTCGTGGCCACAGAACGAAATTGTAGGGAGTGATATAAAAAGCCGAAAATCCGCGTAGGGAGGTTGGTCGGGGTGGTGGACGGGTCAAACAACACGGGACTTTCACCCGGGCGAGCGGGGATCGCGTCCCGTTTGCGGCGCTTTGTTTCCCGGGGATGGCGTCCCTGCGTGTGGCGTTTTGTCCCGCGTGTTACTGTGGCACGTCTCCCGGCGTTTAAGGCGCCCTTTCCCCGGCGTTTAAGGAGCCCTTTCTCCTGCGTTTAAGGCGCCCTTTCCCCGGCGTTTAAGGCTCCCTTTCTCCGGCGTTTAAGGCGCCCTTTCCCCGGCGTTTAAGGCGCCTTTTCTCCGGTGTTTAAGGCGCCCTTTCCACGTAATTTTTTTCCTAAACCCAACCTCCGCCATCCCGTTATTGTGGGGCGTCCCCAGCGGGCCGCCTCACTTGCGCCTCCCGGCTTATGGAGCGACCTTTTCGGCCGCCTCCCGGCATCCTTTCCCCGAGAAAATAATGTGACATTTACACGTAAAAAATAACGTGACAGTTACACGTAAAAAATGAGAAAAACGTCTCCATGAACACGTATCAATAGATTAAGAAAAACGTGGACATTTACACCAACTGCCGTGAGACCGGGTTGGTCAGACACCTTTCTGGTGTGGAAAGACATAGAAAACGCCTCGCGGCCGCCACGCAGCTGACACAACATGCTGACGCCAGGCTCACACCACGCAGCCAGTGTGAAGGAGGTGGTCTCACCTCTGAGCTTTGGTCTGGCGGTCCTGTTCTCCACACAGAGTGGTTCCTCTCTCCTCACACTGATCCATGCTGCTTAACTCAGCCTCTCATCTGCACAGGAAACAACAGCATTTGTCATTGGCTCTTTTTGTCTCTTTCACATCACTGTCATTTGAATGCATGTATTTATATATATACATATATATATATATATATATATATATATATATATATATATATAAATGATCATGTTGTAGTATATGTATATGTGTGTAATAGGGGAGGACTTCTTTCCTCTCCTGCTGTAGCTGCTGCATTTTAAATGCTATTGTATGTATTTCATATGTTATAAATAATCTAAACTAAAGTAAATACCGTCACTCGGTCTCTGGTTCCTCTCCCAGAAATCCAGCCTAATGGCGGCTGATCTTTGGTCAGTTGGACAGTTTGAGTCCCCAGTCCGAGTTGTGTTAGTTTCTCTGCAGCTTTCTGCTCTCAGACTAAACTACCAGAAAGGTCCACTACATTACCTTCAGTTGGAGCTCCAGACGGAGGAAACTAACTGCGACACACGTTGTGTGGAAGTGAAAGTAAACTTTAAACAGGAAACGAAACTGAACACGAGTCACATGTTAATAAAGATCAGCTGGGGCACGTTGAGCAACCCCTTCATTTACAGTGAAAACGGGGGGTGCATTTGTTTTAATTTTACTGGCCGAGCGCTGACAGCAGCGAAGGCCCTGTTGAAACTGAAAGAATTCTTTCTTTTCTTCTGCACAATGAATCGCCTTTTTGGAGACCTTATCATACTCAAAAACTGACCAAACTTTGCACACGCATCAGGCCTGGTGAAAAATTCGATATTTTAATGGTTTTGTAGATAGGCATGAAAAAATGCCTCGCTAGCGCCCCCTACAAAACTTAAAACATTTAGCCCCTGCAGTACGTTTAACGTAGACTCACGAAACTTGGTACACATATGAAGCATGTCACGATGTACAAAAAAGCCGTTAGCATCTTGGACGCTACTTGTAAAGTGATGCATGCGCGACTCCCATCGGGCAGTGTCAGAACGTCTGAGCTATGACCATCTGATGCCACCATGGCGGAAGGAGGAACCTGCAGAGAATAAAGAGAGAAGGCAGAGGAGAGGACGGGACCAGATTCCTGGACAGACTGTTAGCGTTATAGGACGAGAAAGAATGAGTCTTAAAGGGGGTCTGGTCCTTATGCATGTGTACCTGTTGGTCATGATGCATAAGTTGTATTCTGTGTGCAATATAATTTACTAAAGCTTTGATAAATTGAACTGAGCCAATCCTGAGTACTATTCTTGGTCTGGTAGCTTGAGAAGTGACTTAGCTTGAAGGTGGAGTCAGAAAACGCTGGCCTGAATCGGTCAGATTTATTTCTTCAACTGTGGAAAAAAAAGGCGTCGTTATTTTTGCAGAAATGGGCTTCCATACGTGTTAAATAAACAGACGATAACAAATGATCTCAAATGTGTTTTATTCTCAAACCAACAACAACCAAAGTCTCTGTGACTCAACAGGTCAAAACACATGAAAGCAAAGGTTATACTTTATTATATAATACAGTATATTATATAATTATATATTATATAATACAGTATACACACACACACAGAGAAACACACACTCACAGAAACAGACACAGAGAAACAGACACACACACACAGAGAAATACACACACACACACAAAGATTTGGGACTCGGTGTTGGAGCTAAAGTTAAACTATTCCTCAAAGTGCCACAGGACAAAAAGTTTAAATTTCAAACAAAAAACTGGAACTTAAACTTAAAAAAGTACAAAACGTGTAAAACATTTTCAAACACGTGCTGCTCTTTAACAATATATTATAATATATAAGTCATTCTTCAAAACCTTGTTTATGGATTCAAAGTCTCACAAAAGCAACGTTAACTCCAGCTAACCGTTACCGGAAAATATCATCAGGCACAAAATGCTGCCGATAACTCTTCTTTAATAACTCTTCTTTAATAACTCGTTTGGTTGTTAGTTTTGTCTTTTGTCTCAGATTACACACACACTGCTGCCGTTGTTATCTTCATTTTCCTAAACACATATTTCTGATTGTTCAGGAAACTGACAAACATAGGCAAGACAAGAGGAAGCTGGTAGCTCCAGGAGGCAACATTACGAATCCCACTACGGCCACGCCAAGACCCGCCTATGGAGCAGCCTGATTGGCTGTGGTTAGACATTTCACCTCGAGTGGTTAAAAGGAACACGCCGACTTATTGGGACTTTATCTTATTCAGCGTAACCCCCACAGTTAGACTAGTCCATACATACCCTTCTCATCTCCGTGCGTGCTGTAAGGCTGTCTGACGGTTCCAGCATTAGCTTAGCCTAGCACAGATCCTGCAGGTAACTGGTTCCAACTAGCCTACTGCTCCCAATAAGTGACAAAATAACACCAACATGTTCCTATTTACATGTTGTGATTTATAGAGTCACAGCGTGTACAAAAAACAACGTAACATGTGACACAGCCGTCTTCTAACAGTAAACAAACCGGGAACTATATTCTCAGGCGGAAGAATATAGTACTTGGGCGGAATGATTTGCTCGCAGCAAACCTGTCTGAGAATATAGTTCCCGGTTTGTTTACTGTTAGAAGATGGCTGTGTCTCATGTTATTTTTTGTACACGCTGTGACTCTAACAAAATATAAACAGAGGCATGTTGTAATAACTTATTGGGAACAGTAAGCATAGTTACCTGCAGGATCTGTCTTATCGCTAATGCTGCGAGCGAATCACGATGCCGCACTGAATGAAAGGTGGTATTAATCTAATCTGGGGTGCGTGAATAAAACAATAAGTCGGCTTTCTAAATTAGGATAGCTGATTGGTCAGGGGAGAGGACCTGAACAAATCAGGTTACGTTACCTTGCGTAAGCATGGACGCCTGGCCTATAGCAGCTATTGAAGGGCGGGTCTTGCCATGGCCATAGTGGGATTCGTAATATCGCCTCCAGGAAGGGCAGTATAAACATGTGTTCATCAATAAAAAAAATAAAAAATGTTGCTCCATAATTTGGGCTTTAAATCATGCAGATATATATGCATAAGAGACACTTCAGTCACACAACCCACACCGTGAATATGAACACCTGGGGTCATATTTACAGTCATTTTCCTGCACAGAGGAAGATTTTGGACCCCCCCCCCCCCATAATATATATAAGTGGTTTGTTCCAGCATCATTCTGACTTGTATTTAGTTTCTAGTGGCGGTGCCCTCTAGTGAAATGCAACGGCCTAACTTTGGGTTCAACAAAGTAGGTAAGGGGGGGGGGGCGATCACGGAAGCCTTGTATCATGTGCACACGCCAACAGTATTGTTGTCATTACTAAGAGTTCCTCACGGGGGCAACAGAAACTACACACTACAGCTTTAAAAGGAAAATTAGCCTGCTTTAAAAATGTCCTTTCATAAAAGTAACAAGTAGGTCAGTTTAAATGTACTCTACAGGGTTGTAGCAGCCGCAACACAAAGTGGGAAAGGGTGCAAACATAGTGTACATAACACAAAATAGAATAATGATGGTGTATGATAGACCTATCAAAGGGAAAAACACATTCAGGGATGGGGGCGGCTGAGATCTCCACTTTTGAGCATAATTGATTAAATTTTGAGCGTCAAAAACTTCATTTCCTGCATTCTGGTGAATTGTTCAGCAAGAAGGAGGACTATATGTTAAGTACCGTGCTGTAGTTTCATTTATTTATTTATGACATTAGGCCTTTTAGAGAGGTGCAACATACTCCTTTTTATTGTATTCTATGTACTGATGTGTGTGTGTTATGTGTGTGTGTGATAAATCGTGCTGTAGATGTCTGGTTCCGTGTTTGTGTTGTGGATTCTGAGTCTATATGCCTGGAGGCTACTGTACAACTCACTCTCTCTAAATCAAGTCTAAAAACCTGCTGCTAAGTTGAGACTGACTCAACTTTTGGAAAAACTGTGACAGAGATCAGACTTGTGGGGGTGTTTTGAGGCGGTGTGAGAGTCCCGTACAGGAAACAGGAAACAGGAAAGACCATTGCCTCTATCTCTGCCACAAGAAAGACTGAAAACACCAAACACAAGCTCTGAACTGTTTCCTCTGTCCCTCCGTCTCTTTTCTTTAGAATATTATAAGATATACAAGTTTATGGACACGCATTATCCCCCCCAAAAAAAGCATCTTTGCAAAGTTTCTTCGCTATTTTGTAGCGTTTGTGTCACTTTGTTCTGTGTTTTTGGAACTTTTTTCGGGGTGTTTGGAGAGTTCATAAGCATAAAAAAAATAAAGCTTATAGAAGAGATTTCACAATAAAAGTCCTCGCTGAATGTCAAGTTAAAAGGTAAAACTATATGTGGACATGCATTATCAAAACAAAAAGCATCTTTGCACAGTTCATGAGCATAAAGAAATGTTGACTTTAAGTCCCTTTTTTTCCCACTTTCTCCAGCCTTTTTGTAACCTTTTTTTGGTGTGTTTGCCTAGTTCTCAAGTGTGTGGACGTGCATTATCAAAACAAAACATCTTTGCACAGTTCAGATGCATACAAAATTTTGACATCTTTCTAACGTCATGTTTTGCGTTTTTGTAACCTTTTCTTGGCGTGTTTGCCTAGTTCATAAGCATAAAAAATTAAGCCTTTAGAAGAGATTTCACAATAAAACTATTTTCTAAGATACAAGTGTGGACATGCATTATCAAAAAAAAAAAAAGCATCTTTGCACAGTTCATATGCATAAAAAATGTTGACATCTTTTTATCGTCATTTTTTTGCATTTTTGTCGCTTTCTCCTGCGTTTTTGTAGCCTTTTTTTGGCGTGTTTGCCTAGTTCATACACACAGAAAATGAAGTTTTTCAGAATAAGAGCGTGTGCAGATTAAGCAAAGTGGATGGGTGGCTTCAGGTCCTCGTTCTCCGGCCGGTGGTCCAGCTGGTTCTGGAGCTGGATCACCTGCTCCAGCTCGCGGATCTGCCGGTCTGTTTTGTGGCTGACGAGCGTGCGGTAGAAGTGGATGGCGAACACGATGAAGACGAGGCCGAACGGCACCATGATGCAGGTGGAGGCGATGGCGGCCGCCTCGCCAGAGCTGATGGTGTTGTTCCCATCCTTGCTGCTCCGCAGCGGTAAGAACTTCACCCAGCAGAGCAGCATCACCTGCAGACAGACAGACAGGGTTAGGCTACCAGACAGACAGACAGGCAGAGAGACAGACAGGCAGACAGCGGTAAGAACTTCACCCAGCAGAGCAGCATCACCTGCAGACAGACAGACAGGGTTAGGCTACCAGACAGACAGACAGGCAGAGACAGACAGCGGTAAGAACTTCACCCAGCAGAGCAGCATCACCTGCAGACAGACAGACAGGGTTAGGCTACCAGACAGACAGACAGGCAGAGAGACAGACAGGCAGACAGCGGTAAGAACTTCACCCAGCAGAGCAGCATCACCTGCAGCACAACACACAGGGTCAGGGGACCAGACAGACAGACGGGCAGAGAGACAGACAGGCAGACACAGACACACAGGGGTCAGGGTACCACACAGACAGACAGGCAGAGAGAAAGACAGGCAGACAGACACACAGGGCACCAGACAGACAGACAGGCAGAGAGACAGACAGAGAGAGACAGGCAGGCAGACAGACACACCGGGGTCAGGGTACCAGACAGACAGACAGACCTCTGTGAGGAAGAGCAGCGTGCCGATCACCGTGGAGAAGGCCCAGGCCAGCTCGATGTGGCGGTGCATGCGCTCGTGCGGAGACTCGTGCACGGAGTTGAGGTTGTGCACGTTGCTGACGGCCTCCAGGTTGGGCAGGATGCAGGTGCTGACCATCAGGGCGAACAGGTGCACGGCCACCAGCACCGTGGTGCACGCGCTGAAGGCAATCAGCAGCCCGGGGGGGTAGTCGTGGTCACGCTCCAGCTGCACCTCCACCATGGCAACCTGGGAACACAACAACAACAACAACAACATGACTGTCACCAGAGGCCCGTTCCAGAAAGCAGGTTTAGTAAAAACTCTGAGTTGGTTAACCCTGAGATGAGGGAAACTCTGGGTTATCTGTTCCAGAAAGAGAGGTAACTTCACCTCAGAGTCAGTTACTATGGTAACTGAGCCTGTGAACCTAACCAGGGGTCCGTTCCAGGAAGGAGGTTTAACAAACTCTGAGTCTAACCCTGATGTCTGAGTTGATTTACCCTGAGATGGGAAACTCTGAGTTTTCGCTTCCAGAACAGCTGATATGAGTTGGTTCAATCAAGTCGGAGTATGTTCGCTCAGGGTTACGCGCGTGCACAAAAGGCAGTATGAATGGAGCCATGATTCTACGATTCACCATGGTAACAACCACAAACAAACGGATCGGCGGAAATACTCATGCGCACAAACAGCGAGTTAACTTAACTTAACAGTTAACTTATAATATTACTGGTGAAAACTGGAATTGTAGGCTACACCTATAATTTTATTCAGGTGCAATCCTGCGTGCGAAAAAGTAAACTATACTAATCCCATTCTGAGGCTGCAGCACCATGATCATTAACAGAACTATAAGTATAATCATTTATTTCTTTTTAATGGCTCTCACTGGTGTGTGTCCAGGGAACATAACGTTTAAAAAACGTTTCAGAGCGATCACACGGCTCTACATACAGTAGCCTAGCTTTACTATTACAGTATGATCCGCTGCTGTTATAAAGAAAACTGCTGTTTGCAAAAAACGTAATGTGACACAAAGAATCTGCTGGGATGTTAAAGCCTGTCCACGATGTTGAACTAGTGGAAGGATAAGGTATCTACATATCTAATAGACTGTGATAAAAAATACCTCTCAAATCGGTTATGTGGAAATGAAAAAACATCTAGTATCATCTCCCGACGTAAACTCTCTGTGAATTAATACAGCTTTTTCATCAACGGGATCTTCGACAAAAGGACATGACATGTTTGAGAAAAAAAACATTTTATAGTCTAACATAAACCAACTCCCATTTTGTGTGAAGTTCTTTAACCCCCCCCCATCCCCCATCGTAGCACAAGTAGACAATAGCCGTGTTAGAAACCGTTCCCGTCACAGAAATAGTTCCCTATATATAGTGTTCTCCATTTTGTAGCGGTGTTCCAATTATCTGCCGTTCATTTCATTCACTATTGACCTTTTTCACGGCAGACATGTTGACATGTCATAGTAGGAACAGCTCAGGTGTATTCAAAACCACTACTGATGGCTGCATTCCACTTAGGAAGTCCTGGTATTAAACCATTACTGATGGCTGCATTCCACTTAGGAGAGGTCCTGGTATTAAACCATTACTGATGGCTGCATTCCACTTAGGAGAGGTCCTGGTATTAAACCATTACTGATGGCTGCATTCCACTTAGGAGAGGTCCTGGTATTAAACCATTACTGATGGCTGCATTCCACTTAGGAGAGGTCCTGGTATTAAACCATTACTGATGGCTGCATTCCACTAAGGAGAGACCCTGGTATTAAACCATTACTGATGGCTGCATTCCACTTAGGAGAGGCCCTGGTATTAAACCATTACTGATGGCTGCATTCCACTTAGGAGAGACCCTGGTATTAAACCATTACTGATGGCTGCATTCCACTTAGGGGAGGTCCTGGTATTAAACCATTACTGATGGCTGCATTCCACTTAGGAGAGACCCTGGTATTAAACCATTACTGATGGCTGCATTCCACTTAGGAGAGGCCCTGGTATTAAACCATTACTGATGGCTGCATTCCACTTAGGAGAGACCCTGGTATTAAACCATTACTGATGGCTGCATTCCACTAAGGAGAGACCCTGGTATTAAACCATTACTGATGGCTGCATTCCACTAAGGAGAGACCCTGGTATTAAACCATTACTGATGGCTGCATTCCACTAAGGAGAGGCCCTGGTATTAAACCATGAATGATGGCTGCATTCCACTAAGGAGAGGTCCTGGTATTAAACCATTACTGATGGCTGCATTCCACTTAGGAGAGACCCTGGTATTAAACCATTACTGATGGCTGCATTCCACTTAGGAGAGGTCCTGGTATTAAACCATTACTGATGGCTGCATTCCACTTAGGAGAGACCCTGGTATTAAACATTACTGATGGCTGCATTCCACTTAGGAGAGACCCTGGTATTAAACATTACTGATGGCTGCATTCCACTTAGGAGAGGTCCTGGTATTAAACCATTACTGATGGCTGCATTCCACTTAGGAGAGGTCCTGGTATTAAACCATTACTGATGGCTGTATTCCACTTAGGAGAGGTCCTGGTATTAAACCATTACTGATGGCTGCATTCCACTTAGGAGAGGCCCTGGTATTGGTCATGCTGACTCCCTGAAATATCTTACTGGGACACTTGATGGACCTGATCCATCGTTAAGGTTGTTAATCTCAGCTGTGCTTTTCCTGCTACAACAAGTCAACATGTCTGCTGTGACAAAGGTCCATATAGTCCACTATAAAATACCCACAATGCACAGCTAATTTGAGCGAACATACAATGTAGGGGAGCATGATATATCGACTTAATATAGTTATCGCAATTTCACATTGCACAATATTTTATGGAAAGTGTCGCAATAGGTATGCTATATTTGGTTTATTTGTGTGGAGCGCTGCGTCCTGTCCGTATGTGTTTCTCTGTGTGTGTGTGTGTGTGTGTTTCTCTGTGGTGTGTGTGTGTGTGTTATATATATATATATATATATATATATATATGTATATATATATATATATATATATATATATATATATGTGTGTATGTATTAATGTGTCTGTGTGTCTCTGTGTGTGTCTGTGTGTGTTATGGAAGATAAAAGACACCCATTCATTCTTTAAAATGAAACCTGTTTTTGCCTGCAGTGTCTCCAGGTTAATTCATTGCCCTTTAATGTTTAATATAAAAGTTCTTTAAGTTGCGTTGGTGCTGAAGTGTGCTGTAGAAATAAAGCGGCGTTGCCATGGAGATAGAGGCAGTGATGTTTCCTGTTTCCTGTACAGGACTCTCACACCGCCTCAAAACACCCCCACAAGTGTCACAGAGGGCACACAGGGGCAGTTTCTACAGAAGTTGAGTCTGTCCCAACTTCTCGCTGCAGGATGCAGCAGGTTTTTAGCGTGTGGCAACACCGCCGCAACAGAAATGTCAAGAAAAGCGACTAATGTCGGGAAAAAAAACATTGCAAGTGTCAAAAAAGCGATAAAAACATTAAGAAAAGGCTTCTTATCTCTCCTGTTGTCCTCGGGCTCAACTTTGACCCGTTTACAGAAACTTTCTAGATCAAAACTATGACAAAAGAACGCTGAAAAAAGTGACAAATGCTGGAAACAGCTACAAAAACGCTAAATAAAAAAAAAAAAAAAGACAAAAACATTTATTAAAAACATAATTAAAAAAACACAGATGCCAATTCAAAATCAAAATATAATGCAAAGCATGTTGTTACATGTCATTGGGCATTTTTAGGTGGGTATATGGAAATCCTGGAGCTTTCTTACTGGGTATAGCCTAAAAAAAAGGGACTAAAACATTTCAATAAAATCGACACAAACGAAAAGTGTTGAAATTTGGACTCGGAAAACAACGGGAAGATAACACGAAACGGCAATAAAAACACGTTGAAAGCTTAAACGGTAGAATATAGAAAACAGTTCATAGAGCTGCTGCACACGGAGCCAGTGGTGTAGTCTACGTGATACGCAGCTATACCCAGTATAGCCACTAAGAAAGCTCCAGGATTTCCATATACCCACTTAGAAATGCCCAATGACACCTAACAACATACTTTACATTATATTTAGATATATTTGGAATTGTCATCTGTGTTTTTTTTCTTCACACAGGCGGAATAAAGGCATTTCCACTGTAATTTGTGTGTCAGAATGCAGGAAACTAAGTCATTTTCCTGGGGAAGGACACCCAGACCCTCCACTATGATATGCCCCCCATCCTGGCCCATATATATATATATATATATATATATAGGCCATACACATACAGTACAGTAGACCCACTACAATACTGCATGGACCCCCACGCCCCCCTGGTTTGGGCTGAGAACCCCGGATGTTTACAACATCTGGCTCCGCCCCTGCTTCGGGCCCGCACCCTGAAAACAATCATCTGCGTCACAGCGCGCGGATTTAGTGCCACAGTTACTTTAAATCCTAAAATAAAGTAACAACCGAAGAACCGGAGGGGGTCACACTCACCATCGCGAAGCCGGAAAGCAGCGCCGAAGTTCGGCTGGTGGCTTTGAGCTTGGCCCGGCTCAGGTACAGCTTCCTCCATGACAGCGCCTGCAGTGAGTGCTCGTTCAAACTCATTCCCAAAGTTTGTCCGAGACAAATAAAGTTACAATCCGGGTCCTGAGCCGCGGGAGGGGGCTCGGGGAGGCAGGCAGGGGGGGCGGGGAAGCACGCGCAGGGAGTTAGCTCCCTTCTGCAGAGATTAAACACAAAACTCACAAAACAAACTCCACAACTCTGTGGAAACTTTCTGCAACAGCTGACCCCCCCACTGTCTATCAGGAAACACATGAAAGTACCCACAATCCATTGCAGCAGCTCGTCATGAAGCTGCGTTGTCGTTTCCCTTTTTAAGATAAGATCCAAACTGTGTTCACACAGAAATATGAAATATGGCAGCCAGCTGCAGAGAGCTCTAACATTTATGTTTTACACTCGTGCATTACTTTAGGAACATGGATTGTTTGGATTCACTGGAAATAATAATATGATATATAACAGAGATGTGCTGTTTGGTTTTTATGATAACAGTATTATATCATAAGTCTTTTTATGAAGGCTTAGTGATTTCACATTCACTAAAGTAAATTCTGCAAAAGGGAACGTGTTTTATTTAATGTTATAGCATTTGAAAACAAATGTAAACGGATTAAACGGTATCCTGACTAAAGTTGGACATCCTGTATACACCAGTCTCTGATCATCCATCACCGTACGTTCCTCTAATATTAGTCAAAATGATTCCTAATTTCAGCTTCTATTAAAGATTATTTTTTGGGGCTTTTCCACCTTTCATTTTTTTGACAGGACAGCTAGGAGAGAGAGAGAGAGAGAGAGAGAGAGAGAGAGAGAGAGAGAGAGAAGGGGAAAACATGCAGGAAATGGTCACAGGTTAGATTTCAACACTGGACCTCTGCATCAAGGCATAACCCTCTCAGTATATGTGCGCCTGCTCTACCCACTGAGCCAACCCGGCCACTAATTTCAGCTTTTTTTAACTGAAAAATGTGGTATAACTTCATATACACAAGGTTTATTGCCCATGAGTTCCAAAAATAAGAAACTATAGTGGCTCGAAGTTAGAAGTTGGTGGAAGTGGAAGTGAAAAAATGTGTCAAACGTTGAAAAAAATGACAAAAACGTGACAATAAAAGGGACAAAAATGTCAGAAAAAGGGTCAAAAAAGTGTTTTTGACCCGAGAGGACATGGTCGGTGGGAAGACCACACAAGGGTTCAAGTTTTTGTGAATGAACATAGAAACTATTCAGCACTACAAACCCCCAAGGCCTTATCCCTCCTGTTGTCCTCACGTCTAATCTGACCCATTTTCTAAAAGCTTCTATTATTATTTATTATTATATTCTATTAGTTTCTAAGTTTGGGTTTCTTTCACCCAAATTGTCAAAAAAAAGTTCCGTGGATGGTTCCCTACGACGCTCTTCACAAGTTAAATAAATGAACGCTTCCCTACTTTTAATGAATTTTGGTGATTTATTCAATTTTATAGCATTTCAAAATAAAAATGTGGGAAGAAAAACAACAAAAACTTCAAATAAGTGGCCGGTTAGCTCAGTTGGTAGATCGGGCGCACATGTACAGAGGTTTATTACTCGAAGTAGAAGGTCCAGGGCTCGAGTCTGAAGGATTTTACTCTAAAAATGTGTGACCGATGACCGGTCTGGCCCTCAAAAAGGTCAGACTTAAATCTGACTCCCATTCTATGGTCACTACACCCTGAATGGTGTTCGTTTACCGGTAGAGCAGAGAAATAAAAGTCAGGATTCATCCAGTTAAAGTTATAACAAGCTTTAGTGATGAATGATATTGCAAAATACAAGAGCGTATGCATACGGATCAAAAGATGAGTCTACCCCTCCCTGGCCAAACAGACAGAGGTTCCCCCCAGCATGAGATGCCGGCTAAGTTAAGATACTCTGTCCCATCTTCTGGCGATGCTGTCATCAGTTTGGATCCGGTCCAGATCTCCTAACGATATGTAACACAGCGTATGAAAACGTTACCTCGGCTTCTCCCAGTCTCAGGTCGACAGAGACGAGCTGCTGTCGTTGCATTTGAGCCCCTGTGTGTTCCTAATCTCCTGCAGACTTTAAGGAGTGGTGAGAGCCGAGGCCACGTCCAGACTCTGTGTCACAAATCAAAACGCATGCAAAACACTGCACCATCGTTGTCTCCGTCCCCCTCCAATCAGAGGAGACCTTTCCTCAGGCAATGTCTCACACTCCTTTTATAATATCTTATCACTCCCTTTATAATGTCTTATCACTCCCTTTATAATATCTTATCACTCCCTTTATAATGTCTCATCACTCCCTTTATAATGTCTCATCACTCCCTTTATAATATCTTATCACTCCCTTTATAATGTCTTATCACTCCCTTTATAATATCTTATCACTCCCTTTATAATGTCTCATCACTCCCTTTATAATGTCTCATCACTCCCTTTATAATATCTTATCACTCCCTTTATAATATCTTATCACTTTAAAACCAGGTGGCCTCTCATAACCCAGAGAAGTGGAGACAACAAGTTCAGCTTCATGAACTCTAAAAACCTCTAACTTCACTCTCACTAAATATATTCTAACTAGTCCGACCTGTGATGGTTTTTCTCTCTCCTCTTTCATAGCTCAGCTTTCCTATCCAATAAAGGGAGAAATGCCCCAAAGATTAAATAAATAAAAATAAAAACATCAAATAAAGTGCAGAAGAAATCGACAAAAACATAGCAAAAAGACGACCAAAGCTATAGTGACGACCAAAATTTTTTGTTGCAGGTCGACATATGTGGCCTGTATACATTCTTTAATCGCCTCAACTGCTGAATCTTTTATACTATTATCTTTATATTTTACTCTTGTATTATAATTTAATTACCACTTAACCCCCGGTAGGTATACTGTCATATTGTAGTCTATATCTACGACGCTGACCCACACACACACACACACACACACACACACACACACGCACACACACCCACACACACACACACACACACACACACACACACACACACACACACACACACACACACACACACAGACAGTCTGTTGCACGACTAAAACTACTTTTGAACGTCCACACGTTCCACCAAAACCAGTTCCTTCCTGAGACTATTTAGCAGAGGCACCGTGGCTCCGTCCGGAGCTTAGCCCCGCCCCCACGATGATGGTGATTGGTTTAAAGAAATGCCAATAAACCAGAGCAGGTTCTCCTCCCATCCAGGACTGCTGTGTGGACTAGTCAGCCAGTCAGAGAGACTTAATGAGCCACAGTGTGACCAAGAAATGAGTGGAGCCGTTATACAGGTGGTGGGGATGGAGCAGTGGATATGACACGTGCCTTTGGTGTGGGAGACGTGGGTTTGATTCCCACTGTGATACACCACCCACTGTGGCCCTGTGTGTTGGACAGAAGCCCCAGCTACCTGACATGTATTGTAATGTAATAATATAAATCTCCATAAAGCAGAGGGGAGATGCAGTGATTGGTCATACTGACATCACACATCCTCTTCTTAATAATAGGCTGTATATGTTTCCTATATGAGATATGGATGTGCCCATTGGTGGTTTTAGACCCTTTTTAGGGGGGCTCAAGCATGTGTGTGTGGGGGTGTGTGTGTGTGTGTCTCTGTGTTTATGTGTGTGTTTATGTGTGTGTGTGCCTGTGTGTGTAAAAAAAAAACACCCAAATTCTATGAAAGTAGTGAACTGATCATTTATTTAATAATTTTATGTGTGAAGAGCGCTGTAGGGAACCATCCATGTTTTTATTTTTGTTTTTGACAACTTGGTTGAAAGAAACCCAAATTTCTGACACAGAAACTTTATGAAAATGGGTCAAATTAGACCAGAGGACAGAGTTAAAAATTACGGAAATCAACAAAAAATCAGAAAAAAGACCCAAACAACTGAATATTTCCTCTATAGGACACCCAATAGTTTGGGTGTGAAGACCAAGTCAGATAAAGACAAGGCTGACACATTTAGACATGTTAGGATAAGGGTTTCTGGAGGTTTTATTCTTCTTTTTCCACACGTTGTAGTGACTTCAAATATTTGAATACATAATACATCAAAATAGAAAAAAATGCTTTAATATATATATATATATATATATATATATATATATAATTTAAACATAGTATTTATTACAAAAATGTGAAAAAACGCTAATACATTAATTATTTTTAAAATATAAAAATATGAAAAATATACATAAAAAAATTAGTAGAAAAAATAAATAAAATATATATAATATAAATTAACATAAAACATTAAATTGGGAGCAGAATCTTACAGTTTTAATGGCTTTTTTGTTATCTCACGAAGTAATTGTCTTAATAGTTAGCACCATTTATTTATTGAATACTTTAAAGTGAATTTTTTTACTTTGGTAAATTCTTTTCCATGTTTGTGTCTATTTCCTGTATTCCTCATGTCATTGTATTTCTACCTACTTGAGTAATAAAATTTTTTTGACATTTTTTTTGAAAAAAAAACAGGAGGGGGAAGAGAGGAGCCGCGGCTCGTTCCGCCATGTTGGTATTCTCCGGTGTTAGTGAACGATGAGAGAGAGAGAGAGCGGCCATGGCCTTGTCACTGAGCGGAGACGAAGAGGAATATGATTCCGAGGGCGAGCAGGTCAGAGCGGCTTCATTCCACCATGTTTCCCCCAGTTTGTGTGTGACAGGCTCTTTGTTAAAAGGGTGAAAGAAAGAAAGAAGGAAAGATGACGGCGGAATGCTGTTGTTCTCAGCCGTTGAAGTTAACGTTTACGTCTCGCGCTAGTCTTACTTTCTGTTTCCAGCCGCGCTGAAAGGGTACAAATGTGTCTTTTTTTAACCCTGCTACAGTAAACCGGGTTATATAGCTGAACCGAGCTAAATGTTTCCGAGCTAAATGGACTCTGAGTCAGGATTGATGCCCGTTTAAACCGGTCCAAACACACCGTTCTCCTCCCGGGAAGCGACATTTTCTTTCCTAGGATGGCGAAGGAATGTCCCGCCCTACTCCGCCTCTGATTGGCTAAGACGCGTTGCCTTCGTCGGGTTTGATTGGTTAGGTTTAGACATGAGGACTTCTTTTATTTTCTTATATTTTAATTTATAATAATTTATTTTTAAGGTAATAAGGTATTTTCAGGCAGGCATTTAATAAATAATTCCAAGAAGCATATAAAACAAAATATAGAAAATAACATATAATACATAAATAAGAAATAAAAAAATAAGATAAAATAAATAAAGTTTATCAGGAGGTTTAGGTTAGAGCTGAAGAAGTGTGTGTGTGTGTGTGTGTGTGTGTGTGTGTGTGTGTGTGTGTGTGTGTGTGTTAGAGCTGAAGAAGTGTGTGTGTGTGTGTGTGTGTGTGTGTGTGTGTTAGAAACTAAGTGTGTGTGTGTTTGTGTGTGTGTGTGTTAAAGCTGAAGAAGTGTGTGTGTGGTTGTGTGTGTGTGTGTGTGGTTATGTTTGTGTGTGTGTGTGTGTGTGTGTGTTAGAGCTGAAGAAGTGTGTGTGTGTGTGTGTGTGTGTGTTGTTAAGCTGAAGTAAGTTGTGGGTGTGTGTATGTGTTGTGGTTATATTTGTTTGTGTGTGTGTGTGTGTTAGAGCTAAAGATTTCTTGGGTATGTGTGTGTGTGTGTGTGTGTGTGTGTGTGTTAGAGCTAGAAGTTTCTTTGGTGTGTGTGTGTGTGTGTGTGTGTGTGTGTGTGTGTGTGTGTACTAAATTTGTGTGTGTGGTGTGTTAGTGAGAGTGTGGTGTGTGTGTTGTGTGTGTGTGTGTGGGTGTGTGTGTTGATGGGTGGTTTGTGTGTGTGGTTTTTTGTGTGTGTGTTGTGTGTGTTAACTAATTTTTGTGGTGTGTGTGTTAGGCGTGTGTGTGTGTGTGTGTGTGTGTGTGTGTGTGTGTGTGTGTGTGTGTGTGTTATCCGTGTGTGTATGTGTGTGTGGTTATTTGTGTGTGTGTGTGTGTGTGTGGTGTTGTGTGTTTATTTGTGTTGTGTGTGTGTTTGTGTGTGTTGGTGGTTGTGTGTGTGTGTGTGTTTATTTGTGTGTGTGTTTTTTGGGTGTGGTGTGTATATTTGTGTGTGGTGTGTGGTTGTGTGGGTGTGTGTTGTGTGTGTGTGTGTGTGGTTGTGTGTGTGTGTGTGTGTGGTTGTGTGTGTGTGTGTGTGTGTGTGTGTGTGTGTGTGTGTGTTAAGGCCGGGACACATATAGCCGACCGTTGACAGAAGACCTCGTCGATATGATCAGTCTCGTCCAGAAACCTGCCTCAGAACAGACCAACGAGACCAGAGGAGACGAGACTAATACGTCTCCATAACAACAGGCCGCGCTACTCTGTAATGTCGCCCAAGAAATGAAAACCGGCAGCTGATTGGACGAACGCGTCACATGGGTTTGTTTTCTCCGGATATCGAGAGCCAGACTGTCATGGTGGCTGGTTCAGAATACGATCTCATATTGGACTAAAATAGTTCACCGAAACGTGTTTCTGAAAACATTTTCAGTAGTGATGCACCGAAATGAAAATTCTTGGCCGAAACCGAAAACCGAAAAAAAGAGGAAACCAAGACCGAAAACCGAAACCAAAACACCGAAAGAAATTAAGCCAATTATTAGTACCATTGCATTTATGGCTATGACTGTGTACTAACTTTACTAAAATCAAGGCATTGCAATGGTATAAATTAATATTAAAGTTTAATTAAAAAAATATCTAGCAGAAATATGGCTACAATCTGATACAGTGTATATATATATATATATATATATATATATATATATATATATATATATATATATATATATATATATATATCTATCTCCTAAGAACAGAATAGCTTACCTATTATTATTATTATTATTATTATTATTTGAGGCACTTTCTTGCAGGATTTCACTGAACATATCAGACAGCGAGGGTGCATGCCCCTCATCTTGTGCAGAGAGACGAGTCTTTGTTTCTGCGCTCTGATCTCCTCCTGCTGGGCGCCGCTCCATCTCCATGGCGACCTGGATCATTTCTCGTGCGCCCTGCTTTATTTCCGCATCCAAGTTAATGGTCTTTATAACGCGGATCAAGTCCAGTCGCGATGAAGTGCCGAGGATCCGAACAGATCTCCCTGAAACGTGTGCTGACAGACTCTAAGAGCTACTTCTCATTGTTTTCACTGCGTGGTCCGTCTCCTCCTCGTTGCCTAGGAGACGCTTTGCAGGTGGATCGGGTCGGGTACTGACACACGTGCAGGTCGCGGTTTCCGTTTGCGTCATCGCAACATTTTCGGCCGTATTTTTCCGGTGATAAAAGTATTTCGGTGGCCGAATATTCGGTGCATCCCTAATTTTAAGCGAGAAATAGTAAGTAAGTAAGTAAGTAAATTCTATTTATGTAGCACATTTAAACATAGCGGAGCTATCCAAAGTGCTGAACAGGGTAAAAGCAAAAACAAATAAACAGTAAAACAGCCAACAAGACAAAAGACAGCATCAGAAAACAATTTAAAAGGCCGTGCAGTTGCTGAATCTGTCTTCATTTCAGCTCAACAAAGGTCAGTTTAAAAGATTTTATCAGATTTTGAGAGACTCTAGTCACCTCATTCCTGCTCGTCATTTCCGGGTGAGTCCCGACTGCCCTGCCGCCGACCGAACACGTCAGGTCGGCCAAAATGAACGGCGACAGCCCCCCCAGACGGACGACGGCACGGGACGCACCGAACAGACTGGAGTCACCGACCTCGCCAGACTGTCCCACGGCCGATAATCGGGTTATGTGTCCCGGGCCTTAGAGCTGAAGATCTGTACCCTAACCCGACAGGACCCGCCCCTAGGCTCGTGGTCAGGTGGTCAGTGTTTTGGTTAGAATGGATGCTGAGGACGAGAAACGGAGGCTGGCCGATAGCCGTCGTTAGTCATGAATAAATTATGTTTAAAATGTATAAATGACTCATTCTTGGCAGTAGAGCTGTGTGCTGTGTGCACATTTGATTGGTTTCAGGCTTTTAAAAAGCTGTCAATCAAAATGTAGTTATCGGGCTCGGGCCTGGTTGGTCCTGGTCGGTCCTCGTCTGGCCTTGTTGGGCCTGGTTGGTCCTGGTCGGGCCTGGTTGGGCCTGGTTGGTCCTGGTCGGGCCTGGTCGGGCTTGGTTGGTCCTGGTCGGGCCTGGTTGGGCCTATCTTTTAAAGCCCGATTATAGCTCTAGTTCAGGCGTCCTTCCTCAAGATAATGTAACGTTTCCTCTCTCTGATGCTGAGTCAGCGTTTTGTTCTGAGGAACAGGTCCCACATTCCTGAGGGATGACTGCACACTTACAGTAAACATGACTCAGCAGATTAATGCTTTCATTTATTATCGGAGAGAAGCAGCATCTGATGTCTGCAGGTACAAGACATGTCAGTCAGACAGACAGGCAGGCAGGCAGGCAGGCAGGCAGGCAGGCAGGCAGACAGGCAGGCAGGGAGGGAGGGAGACATACAGAGAGACAGAGAGAGACACAGACAGACAGACAGACAGACAGACAGACAGACAGACAGACAGACTAGCATTATGGACCGATATATCCCAGTGTTGTCACTAGCCTTGTGGAAGACTGAAGTTAGAGCAGATAATTAATATAATATAACGCTCTAAAAGCTTAGAGACTAAACATAAAGTCCATCTACCATCACCAAAAGTCCTTCAGTTAGATTTATTCAGCTTAGAGTTGGCACCTACATCTCATAATAGAGTGTGATTGGTTTAAGGTTCGGGTAGGAATCCCAGGGTAAGCCAATCAGAGGCAGAGGAGGGCGGGACATACCTTCGCCATCCTAGGAAACCTATACGCTCCATCTCTCATGTTAGCCACAGCCGCCTGCCTCTTCATACACACTGCCATCTTGTTAAGGTACAGACTCAGGACATCAGAGTCCCCCGTTAGCTGCTCAGAGTCCCCCGTTAGCTGCTCAGAGTCCCCCGTTAGCTGCTTGAGTCCCCCGTTAGCTGCTCAGAGTCCCCCGTTAGCTGCTCAGAGTCCCCCGTTAGCTGCTCAGAGTCCCCCGTTAGCTGCTCAGAGTCCCCCCGTTAGCTGCTCAGAGTCCCCCGTTAGCTACTCAGAGTCCCCCGTTAGCTGCTTGAGTCCCCCGTTAGCTGCTCAGAGTCCCCCGTTAGCTGCTCAGAGTCCCCCGTTAGCTGCTCAGAGTCCCCCGTTAGCTGCTTGAGTCCCCCGTTAGCTGCTCAGAGTCCCCCGTTAGCTGCTTGAGTCCCCCGTTAGCTGCTCAGAGTCCCCCGTTAGCTGCTCAACGCTACGCTAATCCCTGAATATCATGGACCTGTCAGACTTGTTCCCCCTGTGTGTTTTAAGAAGGCTTCAGGCAGTGACTATGGAGGGGGATGGGGGGGGGGGCAATGGACTGGCTCTACTTCTGTCTCCTGATAGGCCAGGGGTTCCCAAAACTAAATCACCTGGCAACCATAATGGTTTGGTTTTACCTCCGGTGGAGTCTAAAATATACCGGTATCTGTACCGGAAAGTTGATGCACCAATCTGATACCACATGATTTATCAGACAGACAGACAGACAGACAGACAGACAGACAGGTCATCTTTGCTCGAGTCCCATCAAGTCTCCAGTAGGCCTGCAGGATGTGAGGAGAAGATCACCTTGGTGATTATGGGATGGAAACTCCAGATTCTAGAGGCTGGAACAGCATGTTCTCTTATGGTGGTTGTTGTTGTTGTTGTTGTTGTTGTTGTTGTTTAACCGGCTATACGTGATCGGCCAATGAGGAGCCTGGGGACTTCCTCTCTCTGATGCTGAGTCAGCGTTTTGTTCTGAGGAACAGGTCCCACATTCCTGAGGGATGACTGCACACTTACAGTAAACATGACTCAGCAGATTAATGCTTTCATTTATTATCAGAGAGAAGCAGCATCTGATGTCTGCAGGTACAAGACATGTCAGACAGGCAGGCAGAGAGAGAGAGAGAGAGACAGGCAGGCAGAGAGAGAGAGAGAGAGACACAGACAGGCAGGCAGAGAGAGAGAGAGAGAGACAGACAGACAGGCAGGCAGAGAGAGAGAGAGAGAGACAGACAGACAGACAGACAGAGAGACAGACAGACAGACAGGCAGAGAGAGAGGCAGGCAGACAGAAAGAGAGAGACAGACAGAGAGACAGACAGACAGACAGACAGACAGACAGACAGAGAGAGAGGCTGTGTGTGTGTGTGTGTGTGTGTGTGTGTGTGTGTGTGTGTGTGTGTGTGTCATTTCTGAATTTGAGATCAATAGTCTAAAAAAGTCTAACCTAATAAAAAGAGGGCCGCTGCCTGCCGAGAGGTTATTTTTATCATCTTTAACAGTTTTTTTTATCTTCAAACAGTTGCCATCGGCGAGGCAAACGTGTTGCCACGGTAACCTCTCCTCCTGCTGGAAGACGACTCGCTGTAACGCTTTACACTGCTGTCATGGCAACAAGAGAAGAGACTAAAAATACATGTTAGGAAGTCACAGACAGGAAGTGTGTGTGTGTGGCTGTGTGTGTGTGTCTCTGTGGCTGTGTGTGTGTGTCTCTGTGGCTGTGTGTGTGTGTCTCTGTGGCTGTGTGTGTGTGTGTGTGTTTGTGTGTGTGTCTGTGTGTGTGAACTCTTCTTTCCTTCCCTCCATTATTTCATCCCTCCTTTCTTCTATCCTCCCCCCCCCCCCCCTTACTAATTTCGTTTTCACATGTCTCTGTGTGTCTTCCAGCAGCGGGCGGCCAACCGGCCGAAGCCGAAGGCGGGGCCATCGGCGGCGGTGAAGCTGCCGTCCAACCGCAGCGCGTCGGGAGCCCGGCGGCGGCGGACGCGATGCAGGAAGTGCGAGGCGTGCCTCCGCACCGAGTGCGGCGAGTGTCACTTCTGCAAAGACATGAAGAAGTTCGGAGGACCGGGACGCATGAAGCAGTCCTGCATCATGAGGCAGTGCATCGCTGTGAGTCATCTACGTAACGTGTGTGAGTGAGTGTGTGTGTGTGTGTGCTTTGTGTGTGTGTGTGTGTGTGTGAGTCTGTGTGTGTGTGGGGTAGAGAGAGAGAGTGTGTGTGGTAGTGTGTGTGTGTGTGGTAGAGCTGTTTGTGTGTGTGTGTGTGTTTGGTAGAGAGTTGTGTGTGTGTGTGTGGTAGAGAGTGTGTGTGTGTGTGTGTGTGTGGTGAGCCGCGTGTGTGTATGGTAGAGCGTGTGTGTGTGTGTGTGTTTGGTTGAGTGAGTGTGTATGGTAGAGCGAGTGTGTGTGTGTGTGTGTGTGTGTGTGTGTGTGGTTGAGTGAGTGTGTGTATGGTAGAGCGAGTGTGTGTGTGTTTGGTAGTGTGTGTGTGTGTGTGTGTGTTTGGTAGAGCTGTGTGTGTGTGTGTGTGTGTGTGTGTGTGTGTGTGTGTGTGTGTGTGTGTGTGTGTGTGTGTGTGTGTGTGTGTGTGTGTGTGTGTGTTTAGATCTTTAAGTTAACAAAGCTGAATGTCTGTGCTGTGATTGGTGCAGCCGGTGCTGCCTCACACGGCGGTGTGTGTGGTGTGCAAAGAGGCGGGAAAAGAGGACACGCTGGAGGACGAGGACGACAAGTTCAACTTCATGTTGATGGAGTGCTCCATCTGCAACGAGATCGTCCACCCCAACTGTCTCAAGGTACACACACACACACACAGACACACACACACACACACACAGAGACACACAGACACACACAGACACACACAGAGACACACACAGACACACACACCCTCACTGTTGTTGTTGTTGTTGTTGTGTCAGGTGAGCGATGCGTCCGGAGTGGTCAACGATGAGCTCCCTAACTGCTGGGAGTGTCCCAAATGCAACCACGCGGGGAAGAGTGGGAAAGTGAGTAGAGCTGTGACTGGGTCAGAGGGCTGAGAGGAGGTCATGTGACTGGGTCAGAGGGCTGAGAGGAGGTCATGTGACTGGCGCTCTGGGGCCGGGCAGCCTTCACAACAACCTCCGGTACCAAAGCCTACACCGGCACTCAGATACCGGTTCCTGGACCAAAAGACATTACAACATTAAGGGTCGTTACACAGTCAACGCATCGGTACGCGTCCGCAAGGCTATGCATCGCTACGCTTCGGCCGCCATTACGCGTCGATGCGTAGCCACATGTGTCGACCCAGTTTTTGATACGCGACGCGCCGGTGCGCACAATACTACGCGTTGTCGGTGGGGGCGACACTGCATGTATTGTAGTAGTGCCCTATATTTAAATATAGGATACTATATTTAAATATAGGATACTATATTTAAATATAGGATACTATATTTAAATATAGGATACTATATTTAAATATAGGATACTATATTTAAATATAGGATACTATATTGTACATTATCCAAAAATATTGAATCAAATTCATCAAACATAGGACTACTGAGTCACATTTTTTGGTATGTATCAGCTGTGTGTGTGTGTGTGTGTGTGTGTGTGTGTGTGTGTGTGTGTGTGTGTGTGTGTGTGTCTATGCTGTGTGCCCTCCTCAAGAAGCTGAAATAGCGTACAGCAGGAGAGAGAGAGAGAGAGAGACCCAAATGTATTTATATATTTTTAAAACCTGCTAAACCATGTTTATGCGACCTTTTATTAATGTATTGGTCAGTGCTAGCCAATCGTAGCACACTGTACTGGTGGGGAAACACGCCAGCATCTGATAAACAGAAGTCAGCCAGCCAGCTGCTCCCTGACGAGAGCCAGTCTCTCCGGGAGGGTCTGGCTCTGCCGACCGAGCACCGTGGAGCGCTCTGCTGCCCCCTGTAGCGTGGGCGGTGTATTGCATTTCACGCATCGCCCGTGACGCTTGGGTCTACTTGCGTCCGCTGTTTAGACTATGAAAGGGAGCGCGTTGCTCGCGTTGACTCTGTAACGGCCCTAAGACACAAATAGTTTATTTCTTTTTCAGCTCAGAGAGAGAGAGAGACAGAGAGAGAGAGAGAGAGAGAGAGAGAGAGAGAGAGAGAGAGAGAGAGAGAGAGAGAGAGACAGAGAGAGAGAGAGAGAGAGAGAGAGAGAGACCTACAGAAAGAGACGGAGAGAGAGACACACACACACAGAGAGACAGAGAGAGAGACATACAGAAAGAGAGAGAGAGAGACCTACAGAAAGAGAGAGAGAGAGAGAGAGAGAGACACACACAGACAGACAGAGAGAGAGAGAGAGAGAGAGACAGACAGACAGAGAGAGAGACAGACAGACAGAGAGAGAGACACAGAGAGAGAGACAGACAGAGAGAGAGAGACAGAGACAGACAGAGAGAGAGAGAGAGACAGAGAGAGAGACAGACAGAGAGAGAGACAGAGAGAGAGAGACAGACAGAAAGACAGAGAGAGAGAGACAGACAGACAGAGAGAGACAGACAGACAGACAGACAGACAGACAGACAGACAGAGAGAGAGACAGACAGAGAGAGACAGACGGAGAGAGACAGACAGACAGACAGACAGACAGAGAGAGACAGACAGACAGAGAGAGAGTCCCGTATGTAGACCAGTATGTCCCCCCGCTGGTGTTAGACTAAAGGTATAAAGTTGTCTCCCCCGTTTTGTCCCCTTTTGGTATTGAAGCAAAAACGGGGTCCAGGCTTCAAGTACGCGTCCAACCTCCCGGGCTCTCTGCTGCGGGAGCAGAAGCCCGCCAAGGAGGACGCCGCGGACGCCACGGCCGCCACGGCCGCCGCCACGGCCGTGTCTGCAGCGCGGCGCCGTCCGGAGAGAGACGAGACGCCGCGGTCCAGAGGCGAGGACCCTCAGCCGCGGCCCCAGCCGCTAGCGCCGCTGCTACCGCTACCGCTACCGCTGCTGTCCCCGCGGCCGCGCCCCGAAGACAAGCTGAGGAAGAAGAGGAAGCTGTTCGACGATGACGAGGAAGAGGAGCTCAGCGGGAGGAAGAAGGTGGGTGCTGCTTACGCTCGGGGTTCGTACTACTGCTGCTCGATGATGGAGGGAAAAAACCTAACCGCGATTATTTCGGTCAATATTGAAATCACGATAATTTAACACGATTACTCGTTGACTTCTGGAAAGATGTTGCAGTTACTGAACTTAAAAAACAGTGTGAAAAGTTAAATAAATCAACCGTTAAAGACCTAGAACTGTGAACGTTGCTTTAACACATTCAGAACAAGAGAAAAGAAGAGTTTACTTGCAAATCGTAATAAGCTAAATAATTGTTTTTTTTTTAGATTATTCAGTTTTTGTGATCATTAGAAGACGAAATCATGATCATGATTAAATTTCGATTAATTGCACAGCCCTGGTTCATACGTTTTGAAAAAACCTGGAAGAGTTATGGAATAAAAAAAAAAGAAAATGCAAATTCCAGGCCTGGAAAGGTTTTGGAAACATAAAAAGACCCAGAAAGTTTTGGAAAAGTCATGAAATGTCTTTTTTTTTTTTTTTTTTAAACACCGCTTAATAACATGTGATTAATAAATGTATTTTCTCCTGGTCTTAACCTCAACGCTTTGTATTCGGGGAGAGATATGTAAGAATCCACTATGAACCACAGACATTATCATTTATTTATAGTTAAACCTCTGGAGCCGGGTTGCACCAACAGGGCTTTACTAAGCCTGGTCCTAACTGCTAAGTAGGTCTTAGTTAAGACCAGTCTTAAGAGTTGACCTAACGTCTGTTGCACCAACCAAACTTAAGCCTAGGCTTAACTACTGCCTGGTCTTAGCGCTATGCCGTCCATGTGTTGTTGACCAGCAGCGTACGCTGCTAGGTTACGCTGTAACGTTGCTAGGTTACGCTGTAAACTATCTTCCGCTGTTTTGTTAACTTGTAACGTTAGTCGTATCAATGGAGGAGCAAAGAAAAAGAAAGGAAAATTTCACCGACATTGAGATACGAAAGTTAATAGAGCTGTACAGTCAGCACAGACACACACTGACTGCCAAGCAATCAAATACAATAACAAACAAGAAAAAACAAACAACATGGAGACAGATAACGGAGGCGATTAACGATTGCTCTGACTCCGGCTGCCTTCGGACAGAAAGCGATGTAAGAAAGAAGTGGAAAGACCTCCTGAGCAAAGCAGAAAAAGATTTGTCTGCAAAAAAACACCACCCGACCGGCGGGGGTCCTCCCCAAAAACTTCCGTGTACAGTACCATCATTGTGGATATCTTTGGAGAGGATTCCCCGGCTTTTATTGGTTTGGTCGGTGCGGAAAGTGGCGGTACCGACATGGAAGAAACTGCTGTCTCTCCAGAGATGGATGTCGATCACTACGCGCAGAGTGTGATTTGTGAAGGTGTGTATATATATTAGAGTAGCCTAGAATAACAGTTTTAGTAGTTGTCTTATAACAATAGGCATATGACATATTATCTGTATTTTTAGACTCGATGGAGTACCCAGTCACTCCACAAAGTTTCTCACGAACACAGCAGCGGTAGCAACCCGGTGAAACGGATGAGGAGGCTGGATAATCTTCAGCAGACACTTCTTGAGAAAGAAATTGTTAGAGTGGAGACTGAAACAAAAAAATTACAGACCGAGCAGGAAAAGTTGGAACTTGAAAAACAAAAGATATTGTTAGAAATACAGTTGCTCCAACAACAGATAAACAGGTCATCTTCGCCTATTTCTGAAGAGGATGGGCGGTCTTTTGTAATTCTGTAAATAAGCCTAATGGCAAATTGTGTACAATGAATCAATGACAAATAAAAAAAAGTTTATTATAGACCAACTGGACTTTCTTTGTGGCTTATTATGGTTTACAACCTGCAGATAATTGGCAGAATTATTTGTAACATTTATAAAGCATTAATAATGCGCAGTACCGCCCAATCGACATCGTCATGCCCTGCATGGTCCACAGGGTCGACACCTTCCTCCGGCACCGGCTGATGGTGTTGCCTGGAAGAGGGATCCTCTTGGTGACACAGATGTTGTGGAGGACAGTGCACGCTGCTATTACGGTGCAGACTCGCTCAGGGTGCATCCGCATCTCTCCATGAAGACAATGAAACCTAGAAAAAATAGTCAATGATTACTGTAAAACCTAAATGTGTCACTTTTTTACTATTGATAAATGAGCAAAACTTGGTCACTAAATATTTAACATTACATTTTTTGGGATTATTTTGACGATCGCCATATTCGTAGTCTTTTCGTTTTGAATTATATTGCTATATTTGCTTCTTATTTATTAAATACAGGCAATTGGTTATGGTTTATGAAAAATTTATTAAAATTATGATACAATTTATCCAAAACGAAATTCACTTTAATTCACTGTTCACTTTTCATAATCTAATATATTTTAACAAATATGAAGCAACTGCTAGCGCCCATGTATATAGTTTTCAGTGATCTAGTGACAGCACTACATCAGCACCATGGATAGGGGAACAGACACTGCGGAAAGGATTTTACCTGCGCTTTGAGGACCTCGATGCAACCGCTCAACGAGTGACCTAGTGGTGGTGTGGATGGTGTTATACCGTCGTTCTTGCTCAGTCCTCGGAGCAATTATAGGCGTCATCAGCCAGTGTTTCAGTGGGTATCCACTGTCGCCGAGAAGCAGCCCGTTTACTCTTCCAGCCTCAAAATCCTGGTATAACGCACTCTCCCGGAGGATGCGTGCGTCATGGGTAGATCCAGGCCATCTCGCCACCAAATTAAAGATTTTATAATTGGCGTCACAAGCAATCTGCACATTGATTGAATGGTACCCTTTTGCGGTTGACATACAGATACTCATGATCAGATAGTGCCTCGGATCCGGACGTGAGTCCCATCGATGTAGCCCACAATACCAGGAATGCCAGAGGCCCGGCGGAATCGGTGTTTCATCACCGCAGACTCGGCCTCAGTGGGGAGGTGAGCAGATCGCGGAAGGCGACGGCTCAGTGCCAGTGACACTCTGCGGATTGCCCGGCATGCGGTGGATTTGTGGACATTAATCATATCTCCAACAGTGTTTTGAAACGCACCATTTGCATAAAAACGTAGCGCTATTAACAGCTGTAACGCTGGTGTCAATGCTGCGTTGTGGTTCGATACATACTGTAAGTCGGGTGACAGCTCTTCAACAAGTTCATATATATCCCTCCGACAGAATCGA